>NC_080539.1:188300458-188557128 GCF_028640845.1 Ahaetulla prasina
TGAAAAAAAATTTGAATCTTAGAAGATGGACTAATTTTTAAAATGGACTGTAAGAAGAACGGACATTAAATGTTATGGCAATTGAAGAAATATATAAGTGATGAAAATTTGAGTTCGAGAAGATGGACTGTAATTTGAGAAATGGACTTACGAAATTTGAAGGAATATACAAGGGGGAAAAATTGAATTTGAGAAGATGGATTAATTTTAAAAATGGATTGTAAAAAGATGTAATATGTGAAGTTGGTATTGCTTCTTTTCTTTTTTTCTTTTTATTATTCTTTCCTATCTCTTTATTTTTATTGTGAGGGGATCTAAAGTTTTAAATTTTTAAAGGTGGGAGGTTATGTTTATTTTGTATACTTTAGCTTGTGATTGTTGGTCATAATACCCGATATTTGCTCTGGGAAGTCTGGGGGAAGAGGAGGACGGGAGAAGGGGAAAATGATACATGGATTGATTATTAATGTATAGTAATTTTTGAAGATATGAAAATAAAATTTAAAATGATATTGGGGATGCTCGATTGCCATTTCAGAAAGAAAAGGAGAGAGAAGTAGAAGGAGGGAAGAAAGTAGGTAGGAAAGAGTAGAGAAGGAGGAGGGGAATAAGAAGGTTAGATAGGGTAAGAAGGGAGGAGTGGAGAAGGAGGAGAGGAAGTAGTAAAGTGAAGGAGATGAAGGATGTGAAAGTAGTAGAGGGTAGAGAGGGAGGTGTGAAGAAAGGAAGTGGCAATCGGGCAGGCCTGAATCAGTATGATTAATGATTAATGATAGATAATAGTTTGCACATAAATATGATGTTGGAAAATGGAAATAAAAATTATTTATATAAAAAAAAAGTTATATGCCAGCCACCTCCCAGGTTTATTTGTATTACAAAAGGTATTATGTTTAGCATATTGTATATTTGTTGCCACCTGATCTGCCATTAACATATTAAATTGACTCTAATATCCTTATAGCCTCTTTGAGTTTCTGGTCTTGTGGGTTTTGTATTAATAATTGTTGTTTCTTTTGAATTTCTTCTTCCAAGTACCTACGCTGCCTTTGTTTATTATTCCTCTGCCTATTGTCCAAATATATCAATATACCTCTAATAAATGCTTTACTTGCCTCCCACACAGTTCCTATCGGTGTCCCCTTGTTCATATTAAAATCAAAAAATTCCTTCATCTGTTTCTTACATTGATTTACATTGTCCTCATATCTAAACAAATTTTCATTTAGCCTCCATGTTCTACCACCCTTTTTTCCTTGTAGTAATTCCATCCAAACTGGGCTATGGTCAGTTAAACACCTCGGAAATATCTGCATTTTCGTCACCCTAGAAAGCAAGTCATTAGAAATTAAGATAAAATCGATACTTGAAAAAGATTGATGCCTATCGGGAAAAAAAATAAAATCTCTCTCATCTGGATTCCGCAACCTCCATATATCTCTAAACTCAAAGTCTTCCATCATTTCAAAAAAAGATTTTGGTAGTTTTGCATGTATAGGTATCTTCTTAGAAGTGGTTCTCTTATCATTTCTTGTATCAATTACTCCATTCCAGTCTCCTAATAAAATAAACGAACTGTAATCCCAGAGGGTCAACCTCTCGTGTAACATTTTATAAAACTTTTCTTGTTGCTGATTAGGTGCATAAATTCCTATCAGTAATGTCTTTTTTGTATCTATCACCAGTTCAATAGCAATATATCTTCCTCGAGTATCTGCCTCAATTAACTTAGCTGGTATATCCTTCCTGATATATATAACTATACCATTTTTCTTTTTATCCAAAGCTGATGCAACAAAATGTTTACCTAATTTTGAGTTTATTAAGTATTTTTGATCTGATAATTTGATATGTGTCTCTTGCAGGCAAATCACATCATTTTTAAATTGTTTCAGATAGTGAAATATTTTCCTTCTTTTCTGAGCTGAATTCAAGCCATTAACATTCCATGACAAAATTCTATTTGCCATTACTGGCCTCCTGAAGCTTTGAAGCAGACAACAGAAGATCCTTCTCCGGTATCTTCCATCTAGCTCCTCCCACAGCTTCCATTCTGGGGTCCTGACTTTTACTTTGAAGCTGTTGCTCTTCTTTATGCTTAAAAGCTCCTCTTGTCACCCTTTGCTCTTGTGGCTCCTCTGATGCTGGCAGCAATGAGGCCTCTTGGGTCACCACACCCTCTTGAATCTCTTGAAGTTTTTCTATCACTTCTATTTCAACTTTCAAGATTGTAGAGAGAAAATCCTTTGCCTTTAACACAGCGTCAATTCTGTATCTCCTTCCTTGATAAAATGCTGTCAGACCAACTGGCACCTCCCATCTAAATTGAACCTGGTGTTTTTAAAGTTCTTGTGTAAAAAAGACAAAATCCTTCTTGTCTCTTAACATCTTAGAAGGAATCTCTTTCAGGACCTTCAACTCCTGTTCTCCAATTTTCAAAGTTTTCTGATATGCAACTTGCAAAATCTGATTTCTCATAGTTCTTTTCACAAAATAAACCACAATGTCCCGAGGTAGCTTTCTCTGTCTTGCGATCCAAGAATTAACTCTATATATTTTATCAATTTGATAAGCTACCTCTTGGGGTTCCACTTCAATAAATTCAGCCAGTGCTTCTGATATGATTTTTTTTAGGTCCTCTCCTCTCTCTTCCTGCAAACCGCGAATTCTAAGAGTTCCTTCCATAAGCTTATACTGCAATATCACAACCTGATCTTTGTTTTCATCCACTTTTGTCTGAATACCTTCCATTTTATCTTCTAAGTGCTTATTTGACTGAGAAATCTGTTGCATCTCTTCTTCCATTCCCTCAACCTTTTTAGACAAGCATTGAAAAGCCAGCATAATATCTTCTCTTATTTTTTCATTATTCTCCTTCATTTGTTCCCTTATTTCTCCATTTTTTTCCATCATCTCCTTTTGCCTCTCTTCAGAGAGTTTTAATTGTTCTTTAAGTATATCCTCAAGATTTGCTTCAGATCCCCTCCTTCCTGAGGGTTTTGATGGCTTAGCAGCCATTTCAATCTTCAATAAAGTCAAGAATTTAAACTTAAAAGCTTTTCTTTGCCCCCTTCAGTATAGGAGAGCTCCGTTTGTAACAATCCACAAATAGCACTACTTTGTTAGTCTAAGAACTTCACACTTTCGCTTTCAGACGCCATTTTAAAGAGTCAATTAAGCAGAGACAAAGAAGGGTTTCCAATTTCAAAGGAGGAAAGGTCAAGATACTTGCGTGCTGTTTCTACTTCAAAGATTGAACACTTGTGATTTTCCCCATCTGCTTAAGAAGTAAGTCCATTTGAAAAGTCCTTTTGAGTGGAAGTGGTCCCTTACTCCCTTTTCCTGACAAAGCAGGAGCGCGCTTGAAGTCGGGACCTCAAACCCAGGAATTTCGCTCTTCAGAGCAAAGCCCCTGGGGAGATCTACCACTCCCCCGCAGCTCTGCAAACCCCTTTTCACCCAGGGGGTATGCTGAGGCCAGGGAACAGCTGATTTCTGCTGTTTCGCCGGCTTTTATGATCTTCTAACGCAGAGAGCCCTGTTAGAGCGCCCAACAGGAGCGGTGACGTCACTGGAAGCCGATTTTCCATTCTTTTTTATGTTTCAAATTTATTTCTAATTTCCATTATTTCAGAAAGAAAAGAAAAAGAAAGAAAATCTTTTAACCATTTTCTTTCAGTCTCTCCCAGAACTCATCTCTTAATATTTTTCTCCCTTTGTCCCATTTTTTCCTCTTCTTCTTTCTCCTTTTCTTGCTTCCTCTCTTCCACCTTTCTGACTTTTACTCCTTTAATTTTCTCCCTCAATTTTTCTCTATTTCCTCCTCTTCTCTTTATTCTGTCACTGCTAATCCTAGTGTAATCATCTATTTTTGTCACTCTTTTAATTTTCCCCCTCAGTCTTTTCTTTTTTCCTTTTTCCCCTCTCTTTTTCAAAGTATCTTTCCCTCTCTCCATTTTTATTTTTTTGCTATCAATCCTAGTATGATCATCTATATTATCCTCACTCATTTCTTTTGCAACATTATATTTTTGTTGTTTCCTCATAATTTTTTCATCATTTCTTTTCTTATTTTTAAGCCACAATTCTGCTTGTTTATTCCCATTAATAGACTCTCGTGCCATTTGAAGCCTCTCCCATAATTCCTCCCAATTCTCCATATTTTCAAAATGGGGAGAAAAAACTTTTTAGATTTATTTATCTTAACTTACATATAGTCCAAATTTAAATTTGTTGCTTTGACTTATATATAATCCAAATTCAAGTCCATGTAGTATCCCTTTTCTTCTTTGTTTCTGAAAATTTCCGATTCAAATGTTCCTTTAAGCTGTTCCAATTGAAGTCTTTGTTGATTCCACTTTTTTTTACAATCTCGCTGCAGCTGTATAAACAAAGCCTCCTCCTAACTTTCCCACACTGATCTAAATGATGCAATACTTTCTTTCCTCCAGCAGATGTGTCTCTCCAATTAGCAAATGCTTCAGCAACAAAATCTCACTTGTTAATCCACAAAATTAATTACTTCCTATCGCAATCCTTTTGTTAGCAACCGATGTTTCCCTTCAATTTTCTTTTCCTTTTATTCTTTTTGGTTTCTTCCACAGTCAGTTTTAAATTCAGATGGGAAGTTTTCTTTTTGGGGCTTTAATTACAGAGTTCCGCTTTGCTTTTTGCTTTCTTCTCTTTATATTTCCACGTGCCAGTTAGCCGCTAATTTCAAGTTGAAAATTCCTTTTAAGCTTTAATAAATTTTCTTCTTATCTATGAGTTGGCCAATTACTCATCCGGTAACAATACGCCATTCAATCACCACTCCTGTTCAAATCTCTTTGTGTGGCTGCCCCAGCTTTGACAGCTGTAATGGCTGTCTTCCCATGCCGTTGGGTTGAAGGCTAATGTCAGAGTTCCAGGGAATTTGCCACTTCCCTGTTTGCGCCAATCTGTGCCTCCCTTCTTCGCTGTCTCTACAAGACAGCTATGGTCCATGAAGAACCACCAAACGGCTGGGATATTGGCATTTCCTCCGGAGCCCTGGGGAACCATCGCCCCACCGCGACATTGGCCATGCCCCAGCTCTTATACTACTAAGTTCATACCCCAAGCTCTGGAAATCATTCTGCACAGAAAGTACATACTTTGAGACACATCATTTGTGCCAATATGTATAATAGCATCAACATCACAATCCTTACTGGGATTCTCACCTACCTTTTGTCTCTGCTGGCAGTAGCACCTGGCAGACACCTGACCTCTTTCAAAACCTCCATATCCTTTCCTAAATTTACATCCCTTACAATTGAATCACCAATCAGAAAGTGGCTTCTCTTTTTGGATACCATGCTCTTCTTGTGTGATCGATGTGTAATACCTGATTCACACTTTCCCCTTTCCAAAGTAAGTTCTTCATCTCGGACCATGATCCCCTGCTTGTTTGAGTTGTCAGTATCACAACTACCTTGACCTGTCACTTTAGTGTCCCTATTAAGGGCACTATATCTATTATACTGGGACACTGCAAAAGCTTTGTGTTTATGGTTCACAGCTCTCACTCACCCTGCCAGATCCCACAGTTGTCCATACTGCCCTTCTCCTGCAAGATCTTTGTGGTAGAGAGGACTGATGGCACGGCAGCTCAATAGAGTGGAATGGCTGAATTGGGCACCTAATTTCCGCTTGGAGAACACAGATTTGAGATTCTAGATAGGTAGTCTGTCCACATAGCCTACTAATTTGTTTACAAAGAGGATAGTACCGAAATTTGAAAAGAGTACTGCGAAAGACAGCTGCAAAACAAGTATTACACTGAACTAAGCCAGTCATTTTGAAATAGAATAAAATCACAATCTCAAGTGGACTAACCCTGAATATATTATTGCTGTTTTTTGTTTGATATGTTGTATGATATATAGTTATATGGGCCGTTACGTTTTTCCTCTGTACTCACTCTCAGACTCCCCCCTCACAGCCAGCAGCTCCACCACTAGCTTCTGTGAAATGAAAATGAAGGCAGTTTCACTCTGATTTTTCTCTGTACTCACCCTCACTCCCCCCTCACAGCCAGCAGCTCCACCCACTAGCTTCTGTGAAGTGAAAATGAAGGCAATTTCACTCTGCTTTTTCTTTGTTGTTGATTTTCATTTTAAACATACCCAAATATAAGTCTAAGTGCTATTGCTAAATATTTGACCTTTTTAGCAGTGATTTTAAACCTTCCTAGTGGGTATACAAATTTATTTGTGTACTTACCAGTCATCTCACTCTCTGAGAGACTCTGGGTAGTGAAATTTGTTTTTATCCTCAACTTCCATGTCAGCATCTGAGTTTTCTCTTCATTGATTTGATAGTCTGACATAGAACCAAACTGTTTTATATGTTCTAACAACACAGTTGAAGAGACTCTAGACTGAGCAATTTTAGTATGATTTCATATACAAATAACTTCAGTGTATGTTCTTGTGCAACTAATTTAACTTATAAGTTTTTATGTTTTTGTCATATCTGAATTACTAACCATTCTAGTTCTTGATTCATTACCATCTCTTAGGAGAGAATCATAAATTTCTTCTTCAGTTTAGACCCCTACAGTTTAGGGGTCCCCAATCCCTGGTCTGCTACTGGTCTATGGTCTGTTGGAAACCAGGCCATATAAGCAGTGGATGGGAAAGCATGCAAAGCTCGTAGGTGGGATTAGGTTGCACGCATGAAACTATCCCCTCCTTTCCTGCTGCCACTGCCAATCAATGGAGATGGGAAAGTTGGGGAGTGCTCCACACATGCTGAGTCCCTCACACATGCTGCAGCTGCTCTTTGTTCAGAAGTCTAGAAACATCATCGATTAGGAAAATATTTTGAAATTCAGATTCAGAAATCTATTTTGAAGCTTTAAGGAAAAAGAATTCTTGTTTACAATTGATTGCTTTTATTACATTCCTTTATGTATCCCGTCTCCAGGTATTCTTTTTTTCTCAAAGGCTTCTTCAAATTTTTGCCCTCTGCAAGTGTTTCCAATATCTCATTCCAGAGTTCCTCAGCTTTCCTGATACCCAGATAGAAGTTTCTTAATTGCTTCATCTCTAGTCTCTTCATCTTCTCTTCCAAGAAGGCAATCTGCCTTCACTTGCAGCATGTGTGGGGGAGTGTGTCTTACCTTGGCTGAAAATGGCATGTTGTATTGCTCATTTCCTAACTCAACATTTTGAGCTATTATCAATTGTTTATTTGATATGAATTCTTCTACAAATCAGTTAAATAAATCAAAAGACCAGAAGTGCATTGCAAAAGAACCTGAAAGGATCAGAACACACATGAAAAAGACAGAAACAACTAGTATCATTGTGCTACAAGAAATGGTGGGATTTATTATGTATTATGTACATTTTTTATTTAAATACATTTTTTAAAAAAATTGTAGTGCATATAGTTCTTATCCTCAGAGAGAAGATACATCCTTTCCAAATCATGAGAATAGTTTTCTTTTCCATGTTGCTCAAACAAACAAAAGAAAAAAAGTCCCATTTGATCTCCTTCAACAAACTCCAGTTCGTTTGAATCAATGAGTCTCCATTCTAGAAATTGTCCCCTGAAATTGCCTTGAAAAAAGTATTGCTTGTAACACGATGCTTTCCATTGCACAATAAAATGAAAAAAATGTTGAGAATAATTTTATGTGCAAATCTGTCTAGGTTTAATTGTATATAAGTTAAATTTTATATAAGCTATATTAGTTACAATGTATATAGATCAACTGGTGTTTAAAAAATTAAGTTGTAATCACTGTATTTCTCCATCTGACATTGTGGATGAGGTTTGTCTTACTGCTCCTTGATCCTATTCAGGGCTTACGTCTATTGTTTATGCCAGGGCAAAAGTTCCCAACATAAGATCAATTTTCTAAAGCCCCAGAAAAGCTGCCCTCTGAGATCTTCACTATTCTTGCAATTTATAATTCAAAATGTACAAATATAAGCAATATATTTGGCTGTTAAAACTGCTTAATTTCAATAGTAGAATTCTACAGAAACTATTCAGAGCATTATATACATACCACTGTACTACTATTGAAGAATTGGGGCATTTGACTAGATCAGGCATATAAAGCCCAAATGATTTCATAATTCTATCTTTCAGAATTTTCTATCCAAACAATGGTATGGAGAAATTTCCAGAGACACCAAAAATTGGAAGATCATTCTGTGCCTTTTCCTTTTCCCTTTAATAGGATGTGGCTTCATTTCCTTCAGGTAAAAAAAAAGCCTTTTATTATGAAGTACATTGTGCTTCATGAGTGAATGTAACCATGGCACTGAAAAATCTGACTTATAACCATTTTTCACATTTATGGCCTTTGCAGCATCCCCATGATCATGTGATCAAAATTCACATGCTTCATAAACGATCTAGACGAGGGATTGAAGGGAAACTCATCAAATTTGCAGTTGAGACTAACTTGGCAGGAATAGCCATCATCCCAAAAGATAAGCTCAAGACCCAAAAACATCTTGACAGACTTGAACACTGGGCCTTATCTAACAAAATGAAATTCAATGTAGATAAAAGATAGGTTTTACATCTAGGCAAGAAAAAACAATTCTATAGGTATAGACTAGGTTGAAACTTAATGCCAGTAACTGTGAGAGGGATCTTGGAGTCCTCGTGGACAATCACTTAAATATGAGCCTACAGTGTGCGGCAGCTGTCAAAAAAGCCAATGCAATCCTAGGCTTTTCAAAGCCTTAGCAAGCACCCTCTGCTCCCGCTCCATTCGTGTGATTAGAGGGCAAGCACATGCACTCTACTCACACAAATGGAGCTGTTTATGCATGTGTGCCTGCCACTCACCCCTCGCCCCCACCCCCCAGCCAGGCCAGGCCATTATTGGGGACCATTGTTCTATTCTAACCCCCTTCTCAAGTAGGAGACCCTATACCACTTCAGACAAACAGCTTCCAGTCTTTTTTAAAAAGCTTTCAGTGATGGAGTACCCACAACTTCTGAAGGCAAGCCACTCCACTGTTTTATTGTTCTCACTGATTTCCTAGACTATGATTCTGTGATTTTAATCATCCAGTGAGCTTCTGTTGTTGAAAGAAGACTAGAACCTGAGTCTCTCCATTCCCCATCCCCACTGGTTTTCATAACAATATTTATATAAATTTGGTGTAGAGAATTCCCCTTTGAAACTCTAGTTTTATAAACTATTGCCTAAATAATCAAATAGTTTGAAACTAAGCTGTATCATGTATCTGTTTTAACAATTGGCATTCTGGTTGAAAAATCAATTCAGAATAATTTTATAATATATGCCGATGTAAACATAAGTGGTTACATTTAATGTTTAAATTAAAGTTGTTTTTCAAACCAGTCTCTCCGACTTAATTCTTTTAGGAATAATTAATTTATTGTACACTATTTGCTTCCTTTATTCAGGAAAAAGCCAATAGAAAGGAGCAAAAAGATGGTCTATTACTATGCATGGTTCTTCACTTCACCATTTGTGGTCTTCTCTTGGACTGTCATGTTCTACATTGCCTTTCTCCTTCTGTTTGCCTACGTCCTGCTGATGGATTTCCAAAAAGAGCCTACCATGCTGGAACTGATTCTCTATGTGCTGGTTTTCATCCTGCTTTGTGATGAAGTGAGACAAGTAGGGAGTGCTTAGAAATCAAACATTTTTTATTTGCAGGATGATTATTCAAGTTCAAAAAGTTGTTTGATGTTCACATCTAATTGCTTTCTCCCCATTGCATCTTGATTTTCACACTGTTTCCAATAAATTTTTTGAAATGCTGTCTAGATCATTAAGTCATAGACTCCATATGTAGTTTAATTAATACCTTTAGTGAGACTGTGATTTTGCACATTTTTCATAAACTTACCCAGGTTTTATGCTTTGTTTGTAACTGAGAACTCATAGTTCTAGCTAGAATTAAACTAATAAAACTAGCGGGAAATGCTTAAACACTGTAGTTAAAGCCAGCACAAGATGAAAACCATGCTGGTAAGTATGATTTCTGAAATCCTTTTGGAACAACCATGTTTTTATAAACTTCCAGAATGCCATTAAGGAAGTGGTTATTTTTGCCCTTTGGTATATATGTCTGGTATAAGGGGAGCATCCCCACAAGTGCCTGCCTTTGCATCCCTCTCATTGGATTTACCAATATGAGAAGACTCTTAATAAACACACACTATACATTCTAATGAAGCATATTTTACTTGGTTCTGCCTAGTTCCAACCATATTTAACTTTATAAGTTAGCAACCAAAGAATTGTACTTGGAGCTAAATTAATCAAGGTGGTTCAGGAGCTAGGATGTTGAGCTTGTTGATTGAAAGGTCGGCCGCTTAGCGGTTCGAATCCCTAGTGCTGCCGTGTAACGGGGTGAGCTCCCGTTATTTGTCCCAGCTTCTGCCAACCTAGCTGTTTCGAAAGCACGTAAAAATGCAAGTAGAAAAAATAGGGACCACCTTGGTGGGAAGGTAACAGCGTTCCATGCGCCTTTGGTGTTGAGTCATGCCGGCCACATGACCACGGAGACGTCTTCAGACAGCACTGGCTCTTTGGCTTTGAAATGGAGATGAGCACTGCCCCCTAGAGTTGGCAATGACTAGCACGTATGTGCGAGGGGAAACTTTACCTTTACCTTTACTAAATTAATCAACTAATACAAGCATCCATATTAGTGGGTGTTAAATGATAGAAATGGATTTACCCTAGTACATAGATCTAGCCTTGAACAATTCTAAAATTATCACCAGCATTTTGAATTGTGTCAGAGACGGATATAATATAGTTCTGCTGTAAGGCCACTTTAAGGTGTGCATTCTAGATCTGTTGTGATTTCTGAAAAATATTAAAAAGTGGTTCTAAATGAGCATTGTGTAATAAAGCCACTATAGATGCAATTAAAGAAAATTATACTATGAAGATGTGTGACTTTAATCAGGAATAAAAAGGTGCTTGTTTCTGTAGGTACTGTAAAATGAAGTTGAATTGGGTAAAAACCAAATTTGGTAGCATTTTTCCTTTAGAAGTAAAGACAATAGAAAAAAGAGGAAGAGGAAAAGAGGAAGGAAAAGGGAAGAGTTGCTAAAGTGAGGGGGGGGAAAAGGCAACAAAAAGCAATGACTTCCAACTTCTTTCAGTGCAATAAGATGCAGTTATAATATCAAAATTTTACTTATCTAAAATTGTAAATCCAGCCATTTCTACAACCATGATTTAATCATAAAAACCCAAAATCATAGTTTCATTTTTCCCCTTTTGAGCAGAAAGTCCAAAAGCAGTTTCCAAGTGGAAACAAAAAACTACCGTATATACTCGAGTATAAGCCGACCCGAATATAAGCCGAGGTACCTAATTTTACCACAAAAACTGGGAAAAACTATTGACTCGAGTATAAGCCGAGGGTGGGAAATGAGGCAGCTACTGGTCAATGTAAAAAATAAAGATAGAGCCAAGTAAAATAACATGAATATTTATTTGAACGAAAAACAATAAAAGTGCAAAAGGGGGTCCCCAAAAAGAATATGGTATCAAAAATACAGTATCTTTAAAAGTAACAGCAACCAAGCTAACGAGAGCTAAAATCCCTCAAAACTCTCCTCCTCATCATCTGTTTGTCCAAACAGAGCTTCAGCTACTTCAGCGTCTGTGATGTTATCCGCATATACGTTGTCATCATCACTGAGTTCACAGTCGTCATCATCACTGCTGTCACCCTCATACAATGCGCTGTCTTCATTGCCATCCATAGCATTACTAATGCCACATTTCTTGAAGGCACGTTGCACCATGTCCTCTGGAATATCTTCCCATGCATCACGAACCCACTGTGCTATTAGTTGTATGTCTGGCTTTCTCAGATTTCCAACTTTTGTCAGTTGAGCTTGACCAGATGTCATCCATTCATGCCACATCCTTCGACACGGTCCTTGAAAGGTTTATTTAAACTGACATCTAGGGGCTGCAATACAGATGTAAGCCCACCTGGAATAACGGCCAAAGTGACTTGAGATGACTTTGCCAATTTTTTTATGTCATCAGATATGTGGGCTCTGAACATATCCCAAACTAACAGTGATGGTTTTTTCTTTAAGGCTGCTCCTGGTCGTCCGTTCCAAATTTCTTCCAGCCATTTTTTTGTTCCATCTTCATCCATCCAGCCTTTAACATGTGCACGCACTGTAATTGTGGCGGAATTTTACCTTTAGGCAAGGTCTTTCTTTTAAAAATAATAACAGGCCTCAGCTTGGTTCCATTAGCCAAACATGACAGAACGACTGTGAAATGGTTTTTTTCATTTCCTGTGGTTCTTAGTAAAATTGTTTTGTCTCCCAAACTTGCCACAGTTCTGTTGCTTGGAAGATCAAAGGTCATAGGCGTTTCATCCATATTTCCAATATCTTGAAGGTCATAGTTATGGATCCTTCTTTGTTTTATGATGAATGAATGGAATGACATCACTTTTTCATCAAGGTCTTTTGGCAGCTTCTGTGCAATCTTTGTTCTTTGCCGCAAACATAGGCCAAACCTATTCATGAAGCGGGTACACCATCCTGCTGATGCAACAAATTTTTCAGTGCCTGGTACTTTAAATTTTTCTTCTTTAGCCATTTGAAGGGCACGTAAGCGAATTCCCATACGTGTTACACAGTAACCATTTTGACGACACTCCATAACCCATTCATGCAATTCAGTCTCTAGAGCCCCAAATGGACTCGTTAAACCACGTCGAGCTTTTTTTGCCTTTGGAAGCTTTTCCAAGTCAGCTTTCATTTTCCGCCACTCCCTTACTTGTTTTTCATCAACACAAAATTCTACTTGCAATACTGTTATTGCTTTCTTCTGCTCTTGACACAACCTTAAGTTTGAAAGCAGCTCAGATGACTCATGCTTTTGTTTTGATGGTCCAGGATTAGAAGTACTGGGATCCATTCCTAACAGGAAAAAAAAATTATTACGACGTCAACTGCCATCAGGAAACCATCACCCCCAGAAAGCTGTCCAAAGAGACCCATGGACCGGCAAGCTATCTTTTCCAAAGGCGAAAAGAGGGCGAGTGAGAGGAGGGCGAGTGTGTCAAACGCCAAGAGGCGAGAGGAGGGCGAGAGTGACAAATGCCCCCTTTTTAATAAGGGAGACGATCAAGAAAAGGTCTTATTTTAAAAAGTTGCTTCCCAATACACTTCACAAAAGGTTGATGATATGGATGACACAGTCATCCATTTTCATTCCCTACCGTTCCCTTTTCTTTTCTTTTCCAGTCTGTGTTTTCTGGAAATGCTGTAACTATCACACAGCAATTTAAGGCAACCCTGCAACACATCATCACAAGAGACAAATACCGTACATTTGTTTCTATACAAATACGTTTTCAGGTCTCTTTATATAAATGTGTTTTCGGCTTAGAACGGGTTGTATTGATTTTCCTTGCTGTAACCCTTCCTGCTAATATTACAAATATATGGGAGAAGGGCGGTATACAATTATTATTATTATTATTATTATTATTATTATTATTATTATTATTATTATTATTATTATTATTATTATTATTATTATATGATGATGATGATTTTTTTGCATTGGACAGAGCGAGCTTCAGTTTACCAAACTTTGTATCTTTTAATGAAACGTGTTAGTCTGGAAGGGACTGTTTGAACTCACAAAACACTTGCAACTTTTAGTTCCGTGCTGAGGATTTTGGAAAGCAGCCCAGCAATATTTATATATTGCTCGGACTGCTCTTATTTTGACTCCCTCTTTTCTTTTCTTTTCCTTCCTCCTCCTCCTTCTCTGCCTCTCTTCGTCCCCCACCTCCCGGGATCCTTGCGGGTCAAGGTTCTGCCCTGCCTTACACCAGCCGCCCACCCATGCCAAGGTCTCCTGGCTCTTTCGCTCTCTGTAAGCAGCGGCTTCTCGGCAGCGTCGCCCCCCTCCCCTCCATGGATCGGCTCCTTCCCCAGCACTGAAGGCATCCTTAGGAATACACCTCCACCTCCAGGAAAATAAAAAGAGGCAGAGAAGGTAAATCGCCCGCCCCGTTCGGAAAGAAAGGGGAGAGGACTCCAATGGAAGAAGGGAGAGGAGAATTACCAATAACAAACACAAAGCGCTGGGTTAGAGGTGCCTTGTCATGTACAAGGAGATCAGAGAGGGCAACCACCGTGAAACAATAATCAGACTCAAAACGGGCTGCTTATTTGCCATTTGCTCTGGGTAGAACGGGTTTTTTTTTTAAAAAAAAATTGGTTTGGAGAAGGAAAGCTAATTTGCTGATCTGCGCGAGGGTCGGTTTCTTTTGCCTCCCTTCTTCTTCCTCCTCCTTCTTCCCACCCTAGCTTGCAATGCCCCCATCTCTCCTCCTCCTCCTCCTCCTCCTCCTGCCCCTCTCGGATTCGGCGCTCATTTCTTGCCTTTGTGGAGCGGAGGTGTTGGGGGAGGTTTGGGAATAGATTTGGCAGAGGACATTACCGTAATTTTGCTCACTGTTGCTCACTGTTTACTTTACAATGTTCACTCGGGGAAGTGAAACGCAAAGTATAGTTAGCCTGGAAAAAAACTGAACCATGTGACTGGCGGGAGAGAAGGACGGCGCCGGGAGGCGGGGAGAAATTGTTTGTTCTTGCCGATTTCTCCGCTTTCCAAGAGGCTTAGAGGAGGCGAGAGTGACAAATGCCCCTTTTAATAAGGGAGACGATCAAGAAAAGGTCTTATTTTAAAAGTTGCTTCCCAATACACTTCACAAAGGTTGATGATATGGATGACACAGTCATCCATTTTCATTCCTACCGTTCCTTTTCTTTTCTTTTCCAGTCTGTGTTTTCTGGAAATGCTGTAACTATCACACAGCATTTATATAACCCTGCAACACATCATCACAAGAGACAAATACCGTACATTTGTTTCTATACAAATACGTTTTCAGGTCTCTTTATATAAATGTGTTTTCGGCTTAGAACGGGTTGTATTGATTTTCCTTGCTGTAACCCTTCCTGCTAATATTACAAATATATGGGAGAAGGCGGTATACAATTATTATTATTATTATTATTATTATTATTATTATTATTATTATTATTATTATTATTATTATTATTATTATTATTATTATTATTATTATATGATGATGATGATTTTTTGCATTGACAGAGCGAGCTTCAGTTTACCAAACTTTGTATCTTTTAATGAAACGTGTTAGTCTGAAGGGACTGTTTGAACTCACAAAACACTTGCAACTTTTAGTTCCGTGCTGAGGATTTTTGGAAAGCAGCCCAGCAATATTTATTTATTGCTCGGACTGCTCTTATTTTCACTCCCCCTTTTCTTTTCTTTTCCTTCCCTCCCTCCCTCCTTCTCTGCCTCTCTTTCGTCCCCCACCTCCCGGGATCCTTGCGGGTCAAGGTTCTGCCCTGCCTTACACCAGCCGCCCACCCATGCCAAGGTCTCCTGGCTCTTTCGCCTCTGTAAGCAGCGGCTCGGCAGCGCCGCCTCCCTCCATGGATCGGCTCCTTCCCCAGCACTGAAGGCATCCTTAGGAATACACCTCCACCTCCAGGAAAATAAAAAGAGGCAGAGAAGGTAAATCGCCCGCCTGCTCGAAAGAAAGGGAGAGGACTCCAATGGAAGAAGGAGAGGAGAATTACCAATAACAAACACAAAGAGCTGGGTTAGAGGTGCCTTGTCATGTACAAGGAGATCAGAGAGGGCAACCACCGTGAAACAATAATCAGACTCAAAACGGGCTGCTTATTTGCCATTTGCTCTGGTAGAACGGGTTTTTTTAAAAAATTGGTTTGGAGAAGGAAAGCTAATTTGCTGATCTGCGCGAGGGTCGGTTTCTTTTGCCTCCTTCTTCTTCCTCCTCCTTCTTCCCACCCTAGCTTGCAATGCCCCATCTCCTCCTCCTCCTCCTCCTCCTGCCCCTCTCGGATTCGGCGCTCATTTCTTGCCTTTGTGGAGCGGAGGTGTTGGGGGAGGGTTTGGGAATAGATTTGGCAGAGGAGATTACCGTAATTTTGCTCACTGTTGCTCACTGTTTACTTTACAATGTTCACTCGGGAAGTGAAACGCAAAGTATAGTTAGCCTGGAAAAAACTGAACCATGTGACTGGCGGAGAGAAGGACGGCGCCGAGGGGCGGGGAGAAATTGTTTGTTCTTGCCGATTTCTCCGCTTTCCAAGAGGCTTTTCTTTTCACCTCTTTCTCCCACCTCCCCAATTTCCATAGGGGAAAACCCTGGGGAAAACTTGGCAAAAATAAAATAAAATAAAAAGTACTGAGTGCAAATGTTTTTTTTATACTGTAGTTGGAGTTTTCCACGCTTTTTCACATTCAAGGCAGCATTCTCCCCATCCTCGCTGCTTTTCCAAAACATGCTTTGAAACCTTTGCATTTTATTGGGATGTATTCAGTGACAACGCCCCTCCGCCTCCGAGGGCGAGAGGAGGACGAGTAAGAGGAGGCGAGAGTGACAAGCAAATAAAGAGAGTTCTTCTCGCCTTGGCGTTGACACACTCGCCGTCCTCTCCGAAAAGCCGAAATTGAGTGCGGCGGCAGTGGGAGTGGGTGGGTGGGTGGGTGGGGAGGCCGCCGTGAAGTGCCGGCTGGGGAGCCCGGATTGAAGTGCCGGCAGGGCGAGCCCAAATGCTGCCGGCATGCTTTGCCAGCTCGGCCGGCTCGTTTTGGGGCGGCGGCTGGCCTCGGCGTTTTCTTCCGCCGCTTTTGATGGCGGCGGCGGTGGTCGGCGGAGGGGCGGAGGGGCGTTCGACATTTCGCCTCTCACTCGTCCTCCTCTTGCCCGCGGTGGGGGCGGAGGCGTTGTCACCTCGCCCTCCTCTCCGAAAGCCGAAATTGAGTGCGAGCGGCGGGGTGGGGAGGCCGCCGTGAAGTGCCGGCTGGGGAGCCGGGATTGGCTCCTGGACTCCCCAGCCGGCACTTCACGCGGCCTCCCCCGCCGCCTCAATTTCGAGAGGAGGACAGTAAGAGGAGGCGAGTGACAAACAAATAGAGTTCTTCTCGCCTTGGCGTTTGTCACCTCGCCCTCCTCTCCGGCGAAATTGAGTGCGGCGGCGGCGGGGGAGGCCGCCGTGAAGTGCCGGCTGGGGGCCGGGATTGGCTCCTGGACTCCCCAGCCGGCACTTCACGCGGCCTCCCCACCCCGCCGCCTCAATTTCGGCTTTCGAGAGGAGGCGAGGTGACAAACGCCAAGCGAAGAACTCTGTTGTTTGTCACTCGCCAGGCGTTGTCACCTCGCCCTCCTCTCCAGCGAAATTGAGTGCGGCGGCGGGGTGGGGAGGCCGCGTGAAGTGCCGGCTGGGGGCCGGGATTGGCTCCTGGACTCCCCAGCCGGCACTCACGGCGGCCTCCCCACCCCGCCGCACTCAATTTCGGCTTTCGAGAGGAGGCGAGAGTGACAAACGCCAAGCGAAGAACTCTATTTATTTGTTTGTCACTCTCGCCCTTGAAGGCGTTGTCACCGCCTCCTCTCCGAAAAGCCGAAATTGAGTGCGGCGGAGGCCGCCGTGAGTGCCGGCTGGGGAGTCCAGGAGCCAATCCCGGCTCCCCAGCCGGCACTTCACGGCGGCCTCCCCACCCCGCCGCCGCCTCAATTTCGCTTTCGAGAGGAGGCGAGGGTGACAAACGCCAAGCGAAGAACTCTATTTGTTTGTCACTCGCCCGCGCCTCCCCACCCCGCCGCACTCAATTTCGGAGGAGGCGAGGGTGACAACGCCTGCTGGCGAGTGACAAACAAATAAATAGAGTTCTTCGCTTGGCGTTTGTCACTCGCCCTCCTCTCAGCCGAAATTGAGTGCGGCGGGGTGGGGAGGCCGTGAAGTGCCGGCTGGGGAGTCCAGGAGCCAATCCCGGGCTCCCCAGCCGGCACTTCACGCGGCCTCCCCACCCCGCCGCCGCCTCAATTTCGGCCGAGAGGAGGCGAGGGTGACAAACGCCAAGGGGCGAGAAGAACTCTATTTGTTTGTCACTCGCCAGGCGTTGTCACTCGCCCTCCTCTCAGCCGAAATTGAGTGCGGCGGCGGGAGGCCGCCGTGAAGTGCCGGCTGGGGAGTCCAGGAGCCAATCCCGGCCCCCAGCCGGCACTTCACGGCGGCCTCCCCACCCCGCCGCACTCAATTTCGGCTTTTCGGAGAGGAGGGCGAGGGTGACAAACGCCCCCTCCGCCCCCACCGCGGGCAAGAGGAGGACGAGTGAGAGGGGGGCGAAAATGTCGAACGCCCCCCGCCCCCTCCGCCGACCACCGCCGCCGCCGCCATCAAAAAGCGGCGGAAGAAAACGCCGGAGGCCAGCCGCCGCCCCAAAACGAGCCGGCCGAGCTGGCAAAACATGCCGGCAGCATTTGGGCTCGTCCTGCCGGCCCAGCTGTTCCCGAGGGCAAAAAACCCTCTCCCTGGGTCGGCTCTGCAAGGGTAGACTCGAGTATAAGCCGAGGGGGCGTTTTTCAGCACAAAAAACGTGCCGAAAAACTCGGCTTATACTCGAGTATATACGGTATTTACATTCTTTTCCCCAATTACTGCAGTTAACTTTGCCATGTCTGCCAATTCCATTATCTTTTCAGTCCATTCTTCCATTGTGGAAGTCTCTTCCCTTTTTTGAACATACGATTCTTGCTGCCATCAATATATATAGTATACAAAATTCCATTTTTTCCCATCTCTTTATAGTAGAATTTTTCCAACTAACAAATTTTATTCAAAGACATAAGTTTTTGTGCAAGTACACATCTAGATTTGTTGCAGGGTCTGATTCCCATGTTGGCATTATTGTCCTTTTGTTTCTTGTTTCTATGAATCTGCTTCAGGTTGGGTAGCAGTCTGTCTGCCTGAGAAAGTGTGATATCATTGGCCAGTATAAGTTGTAGCTTATTCATAATTTGAGTAGTTTGAGTTATTTACTATAGGTGGAAATCAGTGGTGTGTTTTGTTCTGTTTCTGTGGTCTGTCTTTTAATAGATTCTTCCTGAAAATTGATTTGGTTCTACTGTATTGATTTATCTGTTGATAAATTTATTTTATTGGGTATTCTTTAACAGCTCTGTCAAAAAATAAAAGTGATTGTAGCATTGAACCTAGCTCTAGTCTAGATGATAGATTTGGTGGTTGTATTCTGGTTAAAAGCTGGAAACATTAGGTACTAATGACAATCTGCAGATTCCATGTTCAATGTATCTATTATGTACTTTTATGATGACATCAAGGAAATGAACTTCTATAGATAGATCAAGGATGAAATTGATGATGGGATGGAAGTTGTTGAAGTCATGGTGGAATTTGATGAGAGATTCATAAAGTGATAAAAGTAAAAAAAGTGGTGTTTTAAGAGCCATGAGGATTTGGGCCTATTATTTTTTATTATTATTATTTATTAGATTTTTATACCGCCCTTCTCCCGAAGGACTCAGGGCGGTGTACAGCCAAAGTAAAAACAGTAACAAAATACAATTAAAATAAACAATTAAAAAACTTATTATAAAATTGGCCAAAATTTAAAACATATTAAAATTTAAAACCCATTAAAATACATCCAAAAATTTAAAATTTAAAATTTAAGCCAACTTCGCGCGAGTAAATAAATACGTCTTCAGCTTGCGGCGAAAGGTCCGAAGGTCGGGCAATTGGCGCAAGCCAGGGGGAAGTTCGTTCCAGAGAGTAGGAGCCCTCACAGAGAAGGCTCTTCCCCTGGGGGCCGCCAGCCGACATTGCTTGGCAGACGGCACCCTGAGAAGTCCCTCTCTGTGTGAGCGTACGGGTCGGTGGGAGGCATGAGGTAACAGCAGGCGGTCCCGTAAGTACCCAGGCCCTAAGCCATGGAGCGCTTTAAAGGTAGTAACCAACACCTTAAAGTGCACCCGAAAGGCCACAGGCAGCCAGTACAGTCTGCACAGGAGTGGTGTTACACGGGCGCCGCGTGCGGTTCCCTCTATAACCCGCGCAGCTGCATTCTGAACTAACTGAAGCCTCCGAGTGCACTTCAGGGGAGCCCCATGTAGAGAGCATTGCAATAATCCAAGCAAGAGGTAACAAGAGCATGAGTGACCATGCATAAGGCATCCCGGTCGAGGAAGGGGCGCAACTGGCAAACCAGGTGAAAAGCTCTCCTGGAGACGGCCGTCAAATGATCTTCAAACGACAGCCGTCCATCCAGGAGAACACCCAAGTTGCGCACCCTTTCCACTGGGGCCAATGACTCGCCCCCAACAGTCAGCTGCAACTGCAGCTGACTGTACCGGGGTGCCGGCATCCACAGCCACTCGGTCTTGGAGGGATTGAGCTTGAGCCTGTTTCTCCCCATCCAGACCCATACGGCTTCCAAGCACCGGGACAGCACTTCAACAGCTTCGTTGGGGTGGCCTGGGGTGGAGAAGTACAGCTGCGTATCATCAGCGTACAGTTGGTATCTCACCCCAAAGCCACTGATGATCTCGCCCAGCGGCTTCATATAGATGTTGAACAGGAGAGGCGAGAGAATCGACCCCTGCAGCACCCCACAAGTGAGGCACCTTGCGGTCGATCTCTGCCCCCCTGTCAACACCGTCTGCGACCAGTCAGAGAGATAGGAGGAGAACCACCGATGAACGGTGCCTCCCACTCCCAACCCCTCCAACCGGTGCAGCAAGATACCATGGTCGATGGTATCAAAAGCCGCTGAGAGATCTAATAGGACCAGGGCAGAGGAACAACTCCTGTCTCTGGCCCTCTAGAGATCATCCACCAACGCGACCAAAGCTGTCTCCGTACTATATCTGGGCCGGAAGCCGGACTGGAACGGGTCTAGATAGACAACTTCATCCAGGTATCGGGGAAGCTGCCATGCCACCACACTCTCTACAACCTTCGCAACAAAGCAAAGGTTGGAGACTGGACGATAATTTCCCAAAATAGCTGGGTCCAGGGAAGGCTTCTTGAGGAGGGGTCTCACCACCACCTCTTTCAAGGCGGCAGGAAAGACCCCTTCCTGCAAAGAAGCATTAATGATCCCTCGGAGCCAGCCTCGTGTCACCTCCTGTGTGGCCAGCACCAACCAGGAAGGGCACGGGTCCAATAAACACGTGGTGGCATGCAGCCTCCCCAACAACCTGTCCACGCCTTTGAGAGCCACAGGGTCAAACTCATCCCAAACAATCTCGACAAGACACGGCTCCGCCCTCTCACCTGGATCATCCCAATTTTGGTCCAAACCATCCCGGAGCTGAACGATTTTATCATATAGATAACCACTAAAGTCCTCGGAACATCCCTGTAAGGGGTCATCCCGCACCTCCTGATGAAGGAGAGAGCGAGTCACCTGAAACAGGGTGGCCATGCGGTTATCTGCCGATGCAATGAGGGTGGAAACGTAAGAACGCTTCGCCTCCCTCATTGCCACTAGGTAGGTCTTAGAATAAGACCTAACTAGTGTCTGGTCAGCTTCGGAACGGCTGGACCTCCAGGCACTTTCTAGGCGTCTTCACCGGCGTTTCATCTCCCTCAGCCCCTCGGAAAACCAAGGGGCCGGTTGAGACCTACGCCGGGTCAGAGGCCGCAAAGGCGCGACACGGTCCAAAGCCCCAGCCGTGGCCTGCTCCCAGGCCGCGACTAGTTCTTCAGCTGTGCCATGGGCCAGATCCTCAGGAAACGGCCGAAGCTCCATCAGGAACCGCTCAGGGTCCATCAGGCGCCTGGGACGGAACCAACGCATTGGTTCCATCTCCCTGCAGTGGTGGGTGGTGGTCCGAAAGTCCAGGCGAAGGAGAAAATGATCTGACCATGACACAGGTTCTGTTACTAAATCTCCTAATTCCAGATCATTTAACCATTGACTAGAGATATAAATCAAGTCCAGTGTGCCTCCCCCTATGTGCGTAGGGCTATCAATTACTTGAATCAGGTCCAAGGCCATCATGGAGGCCTGGAACTCCTGGGCCGCCATTGATGATAAGCCGGTCAATGGCAGGTTGAAATCCCCCATGACCATAAGTCTGGGGGTCTCAACCGCCACTCCGGCAAGCACCTCCAACAACTCGGGTAGGGCTGTAGTCACGCAGCAAGGAGCCAAGTACGTGATCAACAAGCCCATCTGATTCCTATGACCCCACCTCACAAAGAGGGATTCACAACCGGCTATCTGAGGTACAGTGGACTCCCTCGGTTCTAGACCTTCCCTAATAACAACCGCCACCCCACCACCCCTACCTTGGGCTCTCAGTTGATGAAATGCTCAGAAACCCGGAGGGCACAACTCGACAAGGGGAACACCCCCTTCCGTGCCCAACCAGGTTTCCGTAATGCCCATGATGTCCACGGACTCCCCCTGAATAAGGTTGCAAATCAGGGGGGCTTTATTAACCACGGACCGAGCATTGCACAACATCAACCGAAGGCCCAAGCTCTGAGAATCTTGGCCGTCCGGGGAACGGTGAAGACTAAGGGGCCGGAGCACGTGATCGCTTTTATATAGCGAGCACGTGCTCCCAGAAAATGATACGGCCCCTTGCTTCCGCCATATCTGCCTCTCCCACTCACCATACAGATGGAACATACCCTCCCCCCCTGCCTTCAGACCAGATAAAGTGGTGCCGCGAGCCAACGCAGGGGTTGGGCCCCTCCCTGACGGGTTTCTCCCCCCACCCGTCTCATCCCTCCCACCCCTTAAAAAACCCTTCTTTAAAAACCTATTTAAAAACCCCCAAAGGTTCTTCTTCGACGCATGCCACCTCTCTGGATCCCAAGACCCTTCATTAAGGCAGGCTTTCAATAGTGTAGAGGGCCATTCCTGCGAGGTGGGGGAACCCCGCAGTCGTAAGAGCTCACTAGGCGAATATTTCATGGGAAATGTAAAAATGGCAGAAAAAAGGGGAGGGAGGGCCAACCCTAGCCGGCATAAATATTGCAGTCATTCTAAATAATCCAAACAGGACCCAATATAAGATGGTGATAATTCGGGCAGTTCATTCTCCGTTGGACAATAGATATCAGAATAAAGTCACCGGGTAAAATGCCACACAGTATCGAGTCTCGGATCATAAAACCAGCACCAATGTCTGCTTCATCCCTGTCCTCAGCAATGTTATTGTTGTTATTAGTTATCGTTGTCGTTGATATTATTGTTGACTTATCAAGGGCCAACATGGCCCACAATGACATCCTTAGGACCCATAATACCATCCCTCCGTTGATGTCAAATGCCACAGATGAAAAAGTGACCAGAAGCCAGGTCATGGCCAAAACAGGTCGGGAAACAGCCAATGGAATATCACAGCCACAAGACAAGGCCCACCACTGATGCCACAGATGCCAAACGCGGCCAGGGAATCGGGCCAGATCAGGCCGGAATGCCGACCCATACCACGACATGGCCACCACAAGACCAATCAAAGGCCAGAGGGAATCAAAAAATCAGGAAGAATCAACGGTCCAATGTCTTAGAGGAGGGGAACTCACGCAGCCCACCAATGTCACCAATGCCACCAATACCGTTGCCGTCCATACCGCCATTAATATGCCGCTGGTGGAAAATGTGGCTGATGGAAAAGTACCGCTGGTGGAAAGAACAAAGAGCACGGTCGAGGGTCAGGCCGCTAGTGCATCGCTCCGCCGCCGTCCATACCACCATTTAATATGCCGCTGGTGGAAAGCGCGGCTAGCAAGAAACGCGGCTGGTGGAAATGCCACTGGTGGAAACCGTGATGGAAAAAGCGGAGAACGAGGACCAGGCCACTGGTGTGCCGCCGATGGATCTCGCGGATTAAAAAAAAAAAGTCCATATTGAGTCCATATTCATTTGCTAGTGGCTATGCCACTGATTTGCATACACACATTATTGCTTGTAATAATATGTGTATGGGGATACACTTGGGGGATAAGGGAAAGATATACTGCCTAGGAAACAAACAGACAAGAAAAGCAGGAGCCACCAATGGTCAGAGGAAGAAATTTGGAAAGCATACACCATAATTATTCAGGCAGTTAAAAGTGGTGGCAGAAAATTTGTGCCTTCAAAATACACCTGGGAGATTCTGTTAGTGTTATTCCTATCTGGCTTACCTGGGAGGACTGACATTGCTAAAGGTAAGGTAGCTTTGGGTAAATACAAAACCACACATTTGTTAGCAAGATGCTGTTTTGGCTTCAGTGATGATGTGGTTGATGGTTTGAACTACATTTTGTAGGAATTGTTGGTATATAACCCACCATTCTTGCGACAGGAAGAAAAGTATTCCAGACTTCCCTAAGGAAGAAAAGGTGAATAATGGTGATAGGAGATTCAATTCTTAGGGGAACAGAAACTATAGTCTGCAGACCAGGCAGTCAATCTAGGAAGGTATATTGTCTCCCTGGAGTAAAAATTAAAGATGTAACTGAGCACGTTACTAAAATTATCAACTCCCACGGATTACTACCCCTTTTTTCTCCTATAAGTGGAAACCAATGACACAACAATGAATCTGAAAACAATAGCAAGAGATTACAAACAGCTAGGGAAGAAAATGAAAGAATTAGGAACAGAAGTGGTGCTTTCATCTATACTTCCAACAAAAGCCCAACATCCAATGAGGATTTTAGAAACTGGGGTTGTCAACAGAACTTTGGCTTCTTAGACTATGATGAAAGGCTACTGGCAAGAGATGGAATGCACCTCAGAAGAACTGGAAACAATATGTTCAGAAATGACAGGCTCATCTTATCAGAAGGGCTTTAAACTAAAATTGAGGGGCGGAGGGCAAACTTCACAATCTTTAGAACCAAGCAAAAATCACTAGATAACCAATAACATAAGGAGTAAAGAGAAATAAAAACATAAAAACATAATGAAGTAGAGAGTGATGGAAAACTCAGATACAAAGCAGGAGCTATAAGAAACATACCCAAGACCCATAAAGACCTGAACTGCCTATATACTAACACTTAAAGTTTAGGGAACAAACAGAGTGGAATTGAAGTATTAGTATATGAAGGCAGATATGATATAGTTGCCATTAGTGAAACTTGGTGGGATGAAACTCATGACTGGAATGTATTGATGGATACTCTATTGTATACTGAAGGATACAAACTGTTCAAAAGAAACAGACATAACAAAAGAGAAGGTGGAGTTGCTTTACATATAAATATATATATATAAATATATCTCTACAGGAAAACACAAAACCAAGAATAAAAACCTCCTAGAATCCAAATGGGTCAATATAAAAAGAGGAAAAAATAACATTGCTATAGGCATATAATCTAGGCCACCCAACCAAGCAGAAGAAATAGAACTACCCTAATATCAACTGGGAGACAAATTCTGCAGGAAGTGGGAGATTGAACAGATTCCTAACCAACTTAGCAGACAATTTTGTCATCCAAAAGGTAGAGAAGGAAACTAGAGGAAAAACTATATTAGACTTAATTTTTACTAATAGAGAAGAAGTGATAGAGGGAGTTGAAGTTTCCAGAACCTTGGGTGAGAGTGACCATGTCATACTGAAATTCAATATAATGCAAACACATGCAATAGAATATAATCTAATCAGTGTTTTAAACTTTTAAAGAACTGATTTTAACTAACTCAGAGAGAGCCTAAGCAAAATTTTATGGATAAAAATCCTAAAGGGAAAAACAACAAAAGAATTGTGGGAAACATTGAAAAATATGATCAGAAAATTCCAGTCCAGTGAAAAAGAAAAACAAGAAATCCAAGAAGAAACCAGCAAAGACCAAAAGGATAACTACAAAAAAAGGAAAGAAGGACACGTAACTATCAGCAGATAGCCCGAATCTGCAAAGATGAAGTTAGGAAAGCAAAGGCTCAGAATGAATAAAGAATAGACACTATGTTGCAACAAGAGAAAATGAATACGTTCCAAAAAGACATACAAATGGTGCTCCAGGCAATTCAGGAGGCCATGGCAAAGAACCACAATGAGATGAAAACTGATTTGGGAGAAGTGAAGGGAGATTTGGGAGAAATGAAGGAACAGATTCATAACATGGATGAGAGATTAGGGAACTTCCAGCAGATGATAACAAAAAATGAACAAAGAATCCAGAAAATAGAGGAGAAATCAGAAGAAGCTGAGAAAAAAGTAGATGAGATAAATCAAAAATTAACACAAGCAAATAAGACCTAGAAGACAGAGTGATAATGTTGGGAATGGAAAAGGCTGCCTACTTTTTAAGAATCCAGAACATAGAAGAGGATAAAAAGGAAAACTTCCCAGAAGTGATAATAGAGTTGTTGGCCAGCAGTTTAAATGTCAGAAAACAAGAAATAGATGCAGAGACAAATATTTAGATTAAATACAAATTATGCGAGGAGACATAATCTACCAAGAGATGTGAGATTTACATCTCACATGAAATCTACATGTGAGATTTCTTTTAAAAAATAAGAAATGAAATACTTTAAAAGGCAAGAGATAAACCACTGCAAGAGATGAACCACTACAGAGGGAAAGAAATAGTGGTCCTGAAACAGATCCCTAGAAGGGTAAGAGAGCTACAGAGGCAATACCAATTTTTGAAAGCGAAACTGATCAAAAGAAATGTAAACTTCAGATGACTGGTACCAGAGGGAATATGATGGAAAAAGATATAGATCAGATTCGATAGATAAAGTGCTGGAACTTTACAACAACTACTTCAGTACAAATGATGGACAAGAAGCACAAGGAGGAATGGAATGTGAGAGGCAAGAGGAACCAATAAGAGAGGAGAGCAAGAAGAAGAGGACAGCAAGAAGAAAGTGAAATGGAGAAAGCAAAAGGAGAAGGAGCAAGAGCAAAAGACCAGAGACAAATAAGGACAACTAGGAGTGTAAGATCAATTTACAAGTAAGGAAGATAGAAGAGGAAATTGAGATGTTCACATAAATGGATTGAATTTCCCCATGAAAAGGAGGAAAATCTACACACAATTACAAAAATGAAAATTAGATATAATCTGCTTGCAAGAAATGCACATTAAAAAGCAGCACAGTAAATTGAATGTCCAACAATTGGGAAACTATACTTCTCATTAGCACAACAAAAGAAAAGACGGGTAGCTTTATATATCAAGGAAACAATAAATTCAAAACAGGTATATACAGATGAAGAAGAAAGAATTTTGATGGTAGAGGTAGTGATAAACCAAAGACAGATACTCTTGATAGAAATATATGCATCAAAACCAAGAAAAATTCTATTAAAAACTCCACGAGAAGATAATGGATATGGAATATAAAAATATTTGTGTGATTTATGAGATTTTAATGTGATTGTAGATGCAAAACTGGACTACAGAAGTAGCAAATCAGGAAAAAAAGTAGCAAAGCCTTTATTTTAAAATGGTAGAGGAAACTTGTATATAGAATATATGGAGAGAAACAAATCCAGGGAAAAATCAGTACACCTTTTACTCAAATAGGCACAAATCATGGTCTAGAATCGATATGATATGGATGTTGCTGGAATTGAGAACAAATGTGCAGGAGATAGAGATTGAAACCAATATATGGGCCAATCATAACCCAATAAAAGTTAATTGGAAGGGGAAAAAGAAAAGGCCAAAGTGGACATTGAACCAACCAATACTAAAATATAAAGAATTTATAGAAATAACTGTAAAAGAAATGGAATTCTTCTTCAAAGAGAATAAAAAAGAAGAGACTTCACTACAAAACCTGTGGGACACTGCCAAAACATATATTAGGGGATTAGCTATAACCTATATAGCGAGAAAAAAACAGAGAAAAAAGACAACAGCAAAATATACTAAAAGAAGAACAGAAAAAATTTAAATTAGAAATACAAAAAGATCTGCAAAAGGGAAAATTAAAAAAAAATGGAATTAATAAAACATAAGCTGAACCTAATGGAACAAGAAGAACTGGCACAACAAATTAAAAGAGCAAAACAAACTTTTTTTGAAAATGCCAATAAACCAGAAAGATGGTTTATCGGCATATAAACTGAAAAAAGAGAAATAGAAGAAACTGATAAGTAAGTTGCAAGATGAGAGGGGAATTTTACAACACCAAAATGAGATTAAAAAGAAAATAATTCAGGAGTTCTATGGGAAATTATATGATCAAGAAAAAAATTTAGGAGGAAAAGATAAAGCAACACCTAGGAAAAGCTAAATTACCAAAAATGTCTGAAAATATAAAAGCAATGTTAAATGAAAGAATAATGATGATTCATTAACAAAGGCGATAAATAGACAGAACAACAAAACACCAGGACCAGATGGATTACCTGCAGATGTTTATAAACACAAGACTCACTAAATTTGAAAATGTTAAAAGGTTTACAAAGATTGGGATGGCATGCCTTTCTGTGGTATGACAAAAATAAAATACATAGATACTTTCAAAGACATTATGTAAGGCGCGCTCTACTCCTAATATGGGAAAAAGTTAAAGCAAAAAATTACATGAAAATACCAGTCCGGCTCTCAACAATGGAAGTACCAATACAGCCAAATGTGGCAAATTTGGAAAAAATTGTAATGTATAAAAATATTTTAAATGAGAAAGAGGAACTTAAAATTAAACAGGAATTGCAAAATCAAGGGGTGGACCTTGCATGATGGCCACACTTGCAAACACAATCAAGATAGGAAAAAGATGGTTTCTATAAAGAGCCAACAATACTTGATCAGATACTATTAGCTGTGGATGAAAAGTTAATGAAGAAAATATATAGCTATTTATTAAGCCTCAAAGTGGAAGATGAGCAAGTGAAAGAAACAATAACATTGGCAAATTTTTTGGGGTATACTATAGAATTAGATAAATGGCAAAAACTTTGGGATAGAAACTATAAATTGACAATGACAACTACATACAAGGAAAACCTGTATAAAATGTTCTACACGTGGCATTGGCCACCGGCAAGGCTAGGAAAGATTTTTAAAAACATGTCCGCCAAATGTTGGAAATGTAACTAGATACCAGATTCATATGTGGTGGACTTGCCCAAAGTCAAAAAAAGTTTGGACGAAAATACATACATGGCTAGAGAAAATGATAAAGCAACATATAGATTTAAAGCCAGAAATATTTTTGTTAGGTATTTTGCCAGAAAAATATAATAGAGGGAATATTTATTTAATGCACTGCATGTTTTTCATGTTTTGATGGCAGCGAGAATTGTATTTGCACAATATTGGAAAAATGAGGAAACTCCTTCAGATGAAAATATAATCAAAAAAATACTAGACTGTGCAGAAATGGATAGATTAACATTAAAGATGAAAGATAAAGAAGACACAGTGTCAGGGTTCTGACCAGTGGTAGGATTCAAATAATTTAACAACCGGTTCTCTGCCCTAATGATTTCTTCCCACAACCAGTTCACTAAACTGCTCAGAAAGTTAACAACCGGTTCTCCCGAAGTGGTGCGAACTGGCTGAATCCCACCACTGGTTCTGACCAATGCTCTAATAAAATTAAGAGTCTCAAGCCATTTAGCAAGAAAAATCCAGTTGGATTTTAGGAGCGCCATGTCAGCACTACATAGGTGAAGCCAGCTCTGGCTTCACCCAATTCACGTCTTGCCTCTGACTCTGTTTCCCCCTCACCTCAGAGTATGTAACAGTCACATTCCCCAATGAAGCAATTTCACGACTTGTAGAAATCACTCTCTCCAGCCATTGCAGGTCTCCATGGAGATGGCCTTGACTTCGGCTGGGTAGGCTGTGTCTTGTTTTGACTGAAGTGTCAATTTCTTGGTGCAGCTGCAAGGCGCAATTCCCATCCCCCTGCCTATGGCAACTCAGTAGCAGATCAGAAAAGCTTCGCAAGTTGACACACAGAATATTTTTTAACTTGGGATTTATTAGATAATAAAAATAGAAAATAGAAATTGGAAAAATACTATTATATACAAGCAAAGAATATTACAACCACCATCATTATGTATATGTAAAATGACCCAGACAATACACTGTTTATTAAATACTTAAATATGTTAAAGAAAAATGTACAAATAAAAATAATTAAAAAAAAGAATGAACAAAGACTTACAACAAAGTCAAAGATAGTAAAAAAAGTTTCTTTCAACATACACCTGACAAGAAAAAAGTCAAGGAAACAGTCAAGAAAGTTACAGGCAGTAGAGAAAAAAGCAGAACTGCTTAACTCATTCTTTCCATCAGTCTTCACACAAAAAGAAACTATAGCCCAACCTACCAAAAACATAACTGTAAAAGACAGACTAGAAATAAAAATTAAATTAAGCAAGAAAATAGTAAGAGAACACCTGTCTGACCTTGATGAATATAAATCACTGGGACCTGATGGATTACATCCCAGAGTTCTGAAGGAGCTGTCAGATGTTTTATAAGAACCATTGTATCAGATCTTTAAAAAATCATGGAATACCAGGGAACTACCAGAGGACTGGAAAAAAAACAATTCCCATCTTCAAAAAAGGAGAAGAAGAAAAAAAAACAGACCCAGGAAACTACATAGACTGATTGAGTCTATCAATACCTGGGAAGATCTTGGAAAAGATAATCAAGCAACAGATCTGTGAACATCTAGAAACAAATTAAGTTATAACTTAGTAGCCAGTTTGGGTTTGTTAAAAACATATCATGCCAAACCAATCTTATTTCATTCTTTGATAAAGCCACTAAATTAGTAGACAAGCAAAATGCTGTGGATATAGTACACTTCGACTTCAGCAAGGACATAGTATACTTTGACTTCAGCAAGGCTTACAAAGTAGACCACAATCTTCTTCTTAGTAAGCTAGAAAAATGTGGAATAGACAACATCACTACCAGATGGATCTGTAGTTGGCTGATAAACCATACTGAATAGTAGTCCTTAACGGTACTACACCTACATGGAGGGAAGTAAGCAGGGAATACTACAAGGTTCCATCTTAAGTACAGTACAGTACTCTTCAATATCTTCATAAATGACTTAGATGAGGGAATAGAAGGGGAACTCATCAAATCTGCAGATGACACTAAGCTCAAGGAATAGCCAACACCCCAGAAGACAAGCTCAGGATCCAAAAATATATTAACAAACTTGAACAATGGGCTATATCCAATAAAATGAAATTTAATGTGGAGAAAAGCAAGGTTTTACACCTGGACAGGAAAAGCCAAAGGTACAAGTACAGATTAGATGAAACCTGGATCAAAAACAATAACTGTGAGAGGGACCTTGGAGCCCTATTTGACGATCACTTAAACATGAGTCAACAGTGTATGGCAGCAGCCACAAAGGTAATACAATCCTTGGTTGTATAAAAAGTGCAAAGAAGATGACCATGTGCCACAGATTAAGATGGAATCTTCTTTGTGCTTCTGCCTTCTCCAAATGCTAATGGAAAATGGAGCCTGGTTTCCCAGCATGCACTTGGTTTGAGACTGCAGGCTGATAGATAACTGGGTTGGGTCAGCTTCAAACAATATACTTCATATTTTGTCTCTCTGGCCACTAGATGGAGCTAGAATGCAACAACAGTATATAAAGATTGTATGTTGGGCATATTTGTCCCTCCGGCCACTAGATGTGGCTGGAGAATAACAACAGTATATAAAAGTTATATGCTGTGGCATTACAAGAGTCATTCACCTAGTTCAGGGGTATGCAACCTTTAACACTCAAAGAGCCATTTGGACCTGGTTCACATAGAAAACAAAACACCAGGAGCCACAAACCTGGGTGAGCATGGCCAATTCAATATCACTCACTCCCCCACAGTCATATGAACCCCCCCCCCAGGTTTTGTAGCTCCTGATGTTTTCTTTTATATGGGAAACAGGTATATCTCTCTCCCTCTCTCTTTCTCCCTCTCTCTCTCTTTCCCTCTCTCATCCCTCTTTCTTTCTCTCCTCTTTCTTGGAGCATATGCACCAAGACAAATTCCTTGTGTATCCAATCACACTTGGCCAATAAAAATTCTATTCTATTCTATTCTATTCTATTCTCTTTCTCTCTCTCATCCTCTCTCTCTATTTCCTACTCTCCCTCTCATGTCTCTCTTTCTCTCTCTCCTTCCCTCTCTATGTGTCTCTTTTTATGTCTCTTTCTTTCTCTTTCTTTCTTTCTTTCTCTCTCCCTCCCTCCCTCCCTCTCCCCCACTTCCTACCCCCACTTCCCAACCCACACACCCAGGAAATAACTGTAAGGTAATTCAGCCACGTTCTTTCTTGTCTCTGGGAAGATACAAAAATAAACCTTGCATTGCAAAAGGAGTGACTGTCAGGCTGTTACATCACAGTGCCACAAGGTTGCTGCCTTAGATCACCGCACACACTTCAGAAAAGCATCATCCCAAGCAGATAGCTGATTGTGAGAACTTGCTGCCAGCCCAAGGCCATACAACGCAGGTGCTGAATAATCCGGGAAAATCAGAGCTGATTTCACTTCTTCTGTGCCAATGCAGTATATTCAATAAAGTTTTACTTCGGGGAAGCAAAATGTCATCTTTTTGGATTCTCTAGCTGGACAGCTGACATTAACCCAGCTCTGCAATCTACTGCAAATATCCTGGACACTTCCAGGACAGCTGTGATACCAAGATGTTGGCAGCCAACTCTGAAGACAGATGGTATGGCAAAGTTGAGAGAAACCCTCATCCAGGAGGCACTGACAACAGCCCAAGCAGGGCTTGGGGCCAAATGCTCAGGATTTGTCCTCAGGGACCCAAGAAGTTGGAGCAACTGTCTGTTCAGGGAGGAGAGGTGACTTCAGAAGAAAAAAGCACTGTGGGCTGGCACCGTAGGGAAGGCAGTAGAGGCACAGTACCTTTCTGGAGCTACGGTGATCCAAGGAAGAACGTAGAAAGCCAGTCTCAGCTTCTCTAGACCAGACCTTGTAAGGGGATAAGTAAGAGTTGGGACAACCACACAATTGTGGCAAACTCTGCTTTAAGCCACTCCCAACTAGGCTGGAGCCTCAGAACACATCGAGCAGGAAAAAGAAAAGTTCTTGTAATGTCAGCACTGAAAGCGTCTGCCTTTTGAAGTCCTTTGGCCCCACCCCCTGGTTGGCCAGCAGCCACACTCAGTAAACCACCATCCAGTGGTGAGTAGTGTATGTCCGGCTGCCAATGCCCACATGGTCAGGGTGACCCAGCTGGTGGCATGTGGCCATCATGGATGCCTCCGGAAACTGCCGCTTGCTCAGCTGGGCGGTGCAGCCGCAAAGAATGTTCGATGGGTGGCTCCTGGCTGCCGCAGAGGGCGCCAGAAGCTGAGTGCTCATCTGGGTGTCACAGTCCCACAACTCAGGATCAGGTGGCAGGTGGTTTGTGGCGTTTGCTGAAGACTGCCAGGATCAGCCAGCAAGCCAGTGTGAATTTGGTAGGTGGCTGCCATGACTGAGCAGGAGGCACCCCTCCATTGCAGGAGGCCCCGCCACTGCCTTGCTCATCTCCTCCCCCCCATCATGGCAAGCCCTGGGCTGGGGGCAGGGCTCAATAGATGACTCTGCCCTACCCCCCCATCCACCTGGAAGACAGAAGATAGAGGCATTAGATATGACTCTATGGCATGCATCACCCCTCCCAGTTTGGTGGGATACTGTCGGAACTGTCACAACATGCATGCGGCCTTTAAATCCCACCCCAGGACTGATAGGGTGAAGTTGAGAGAAGCCCTCCTCCAGGAGGCACTGACAACAGCCCAAGCATGGTTTGGGGCCAAATGCTCAGGATGTGTCCTCAGGGACCCAAGAAGTTGGAGCAACTGCTGTTCAGGGAGGAGAGGTGGCCCTTTCACCGTACCAGGTATTAGAGTTTACCTCTATGTAGCCCTGAGTCCAAAACCCCGTCAGTGTCATATTGGTCCCATCCCACTGGGCCTGATGGCTCAGGAAGGGGCCAGATGTTGGTAGCCACCATGGGTTTTAGCAGGCTGCTGTGGAAAACAGGATGCATCTGACCCAGCTTCAATTCTACTGTCACAGTGAACTGCACCCCCCCCTATCGAAGATGATACATCAGGACACCCCGTGAAGATGGTAGATGCGGCTGATAAACAGCTTGGCTAGCCATCATGCTGACGGTATCCCAGTGCACGGCATGAAATGTGCTTGTTTTCAGAACAGGTCAATAACTCTCCATATTACGGTATGTCCGTTTCTCTCTGGCAGGTCTAGTATGAAATCCATGGCTATCTCTTCCCACAGTCTGACAGGATCAGACACAGTCTGCAGCAGGCCTAATGGTGTTCCAGGCCATGCCTTCATTGCTGCACACATCCTTTTGGACAACCTTCCACATAATTCTCAATCTCTGCCCACTCTAGTCTGTCTCTGTGCGTAAACAATGTTTTGTTCTCCAACAGCCAGGAGTCCTTTAACAACACAGTTTGCAGCTCCTCTGTCAACCCCGCTCCAGGGTCCTCACCCCTTATCCAAGCTATTGGTTGGCCTGTGGAATGATGGCTTGCACTACATCCTCCCACTGGCTATGGTATTGGGGCATGCGTGACAGGGCATCGGCCAAGAAGTTCTTCCCTACGGGGACATACCACAGGGTGAAATTAAACCATTGAAAATATTGTGCCCACCAGACCTGTTTTGGTAACAACTGCTGTGGAGTTTGAAGGCCCTCGAGGTTTTTATGGTCTGTCTAAACCTCAAATGGTTCCTGAGCCCCCTCAAGAAGGTATCGCCACATGAGTAATGCCCACTGCACTGCAAAGGCCTCTTTCTCCTCATTCCGCCTGCAAAAGCTTACAGGAAGTGTCAGCACAGGATTGCAACTGCCCTTCTCCATTCTTTCGTTACAAGATGGCCCCCACGGCCATGGCCATGTCACTGGCATCGGCCTACATGACAAATGGTTGTCTGGGGTTTGGGTGTCTCAGGATGGGCTCCCTTGCAAAGAGAGCTTTCAGATTTTCAAAAGCTCTCTGACAGTCTGTTGTCCAAAGTAGGTGTTGTCCAGGCCAGGGGCTTTGCCATGGTGTGTTTTGTTTGCAGTAGGTTGGTCAAGGGTAATGTGACCTTGGTGAATGATGGAACGAACTGGTGATAAAATTTGGTAAAGCCCAGGAAGCTTTGCAACTGTCTTATGTGTTTTGGGGACTTTCCACTCTAATACTGCTTGAACCTTGTGTGGATCCATTTCCACCCCGTCACTGGATATCCAGTAGCCCAGGTAATCCAGACAGGTTTGACAGCTTGACATATAACTTAGCTGCTAACAGTTTCTGGAGCACCTGCTGCACCAATCAGATGTACTCCTCCATGGTGATAGTGTAGATCAGGATGTTGTACATCTAAACAAGAACCCCTGGTATAGATATTCATGCAACACCTGGTTTATAATCTGTTATAAAGCAGTTGCTTTATAAACACAACTGGGGCTCCCTGAAACAACATCACCTGGAACTGGTAGCTCCCCAAGGACAGTTGAATGTGGTCTTCCGTTCATCCCCCAGCCTGATCCGGATCAGTAATAGGCCTCTCGTAGACCAAGTCTGCTGAGAAACCACCCCTTGGCCAAAGTCTCTAACAGACCTTTCATCAAGGGTAGGGAGTATAGGTGCTGTACACAGACCCCATCCAGGCCCTGGAAGTCAACACACAATCGGAGAGTTCCGTCCTCTCGGAATAATACAGGCGCTGCCACGCACAAGGTGCCTGGCCGGAGAAACCCTCTAACCAAGTTTTTATCTATGCACTGCCATAACTCCTCCATCTCCTTTGGCATCATAGAGTACTTCCTCAGCTTGGGTAGCTTCGCTCTCAGTGTGAGTTCTATGGCACAGTCAGTGAGGCAGTGCCTCACTGAATACACCTGCCAGGTCTGTGTAGACTCGTGGAAAGGGGGACCCCTCCAGGGTTTTTCCCCTATTCGTCTCTGGGTCAGCCACTGTCCCCGACTGCGCCTGCTCATGGGCTGGTGGGTTGGGCCCAGTTGCTATCCTCAGATTTCTAACCTCCCCCCCCCCACCAAATTGTGGGTTCCCACTTGTCTAGCCATGGTAGGCCCAGTAATAGGGACTCGTTCATCTTTGTTACCACAATGAACCTGATCAGTTCCCAATGCTCCCCCATTTCCAATCTCACCAGCTCCGTAACATGGGTAGCCAGGGCCCCTCCCAGTATAAATCCGTCCATTTGCTCGAACTTAATGGGTTTGGGCATCTTCAGAACCCATATCCCTAGCTCACTGACCACAACCTGGCTCATAAGGCACCAAGTACATCCAAAATCAATCAAGGCACCATGCTGGGGCCCCTGAGCTGCCTGGGGCCTTCTTATGGTGACGGGGATGATGAATAGATGGATGTGGTTGCTTACCATTGGGTCCTCTAACCTGTCATCCTCTCTGCCATAGGGGGACAGCAGGATCCTCATGGTCTCTGTCAATCCCTCTTCCTCCAGTTGTTGGTTGCTGCCCAGTGCCACCTGGGTTGCCCCCCAGGATTGCTCAGGGGTCTGTCGTGGCCATTGTGTGGTCCTTCTAGGGCTGCTGCTTTGTGGCACTGGTTTCAGTTTCAGTGATTGTGGACCTGGTGCTGTACATTCCGCTGCCCAATGGCCCAACAGATAACACCAGAAACAGTGGAGCAATGGGGTATCTAGGTTGCTCCACAGGCCCTGGGACATTAGCGCTTGGCCTTGCTCCACCTGTCACTGTCAACCTCTCTGTGGGCTGGGGCCCATATCACCCTGCAGATAGAACTCCCTCAACCCAGCATCCAGCTCCATGATAGCCTGGAACCAGACTTGCAGCTGGTGTGGATTTCAAGATCCAGGCCCGCCCTGAACTGGTGGACCAGTAAGCTCTCTGGCCATGACCTTAGCTTAACAGCAACCCATCGGAAATCCTGAACATACTCACTCACCGGCCGGCCTCGTTGTTTCAGCAACATGAGCTCCCCCTCCACCTGTTGTGCCCGGGAGCCATCCTCAAACCAGGCCCTCAGCACCTCCAGAAAGAGGACCACATTAACCAACTCCCTGGCATGCTCACTATGTAAATCTGCCATCCACTCAGTGGCCTTACCATCCAGCACTGCAGTCACCGCCACGACCATCGCTGACTACAAAGGGTAGAATGGTGCATAGAGGTCCAGGTGGCTTATGGCCTGATTGAGGAATAGGGCCAAGCAGTCGGGGTTCCCGTCAAAAGATGCCTGTAGTGGTGGAGGGCCCCATGCCACCTGCAAGTGGCCACTTTCCTGCCATTCATGCAACAGAGCCTCAAGACAAGGGGGAGTTGGTATTTGTGAGTCTGAGGCCCCAGTCACAGCAGAACTATGACACTACTCCCCCGACTGGACTGGCCCCTGTCCAGCCCCTGGGCCCGCAGAGCCGTCCACTGGCTGCGGCCCTGCATCACCTTTAGCCTAACAGCAGATTGGGCAACAGCAGGATGGGCAATCTCTTCTGTCTGGTACCTCTGTCTTCGGTTCCTCCACCACCACTGCAGACTCCACCTCCAGTACCTCCAATACTGTTCCTTCTGCCATCACCTTCCTATGTGCACCTCCCACAGAGGAATGGAGGAAAAAAAAAAAGGAAAGGAAAGTGCAGTGCTGACTTTCTCTCAGCTTGTCTAGGCCAGATCGTGTAAGGGGATAAGTAAGAGTCGGGATAACCACGCAATTGTGGCAAACTGCTTTAATCCACCCCCAACCAGGCTGGAGCTTCAGAAAACAGAGAGCAGGAAAAAGAAAATAGAATAGAATAAAAAAAATTATTGGCCAAGTGTGATTAGACACACAAGGAATTTGTCTTGGTGCGTATGCTCTCAGTGTACATAAAAGAAAAGATACGTTCATCAAGGTACAACATTTACAACACAAATGATGGTCAATATATCAATATAAATCATAAGGATTGCCAGCAACAAAGTTACAGTTATACAGTCATAAGTGGAAAGAGATTGGTAATGGGAACGATGAGAAGATTAATAGTAGTGCAGATTTAGTAAATAGTTTGACAGTGTTGAGAGAATTATTTGTTTAGCAGAGTGATGGCCTTCGGGAAAAAACTGTTCTTGTGTCTAGTTGTTCTGGTGTAGTCCTTGTAAAGTCAGTACTGGGAGCATCCACCTTTTGAAGCCCTTTGGCCCCTGGCCAGCCAGCAGCCAAGCTTAGTAAACCACCATCCAGTGGCGAGTAATGTATGTCCGGCTGCCAATGCCCACATGGTTGGGGTGACCCAGCTGGTGGCACGTGACCATCTTGGATGCCTCTGGAAGCTGCCACTTGCTTAGCTGGGTGGTGCAGCCTCAAATAATGTTTGACAGCTGGCTCCTGGCCACCTTGGAGCCTCCGGAAGCCATTGAGTACTCAGCTGTGTGGCATGGCCCCACAAGTCAGGATCGGCTGGTGGCGTTTGGTGAAGACCACCAGGGTCAGCCAGCAGGCCAGTGTGAGTTTGGTAGGTGGCTGCTGTGACTGGGCAGCATCATCGCAGGAGGTCCCGCCGCTGCCTCACTCGTCTCCTCCCGCCCCAGTGATGGCGAGCCCCAGGCTAGGACCAGGACTCGACAGCCAGGAGAGCTACTTTCCACTCAGTAGCTCTCCTGGCTGTCGAGTCCTGGTCCTAGCCTGGGGAATAGAATGGAGGTTCCTGACCATGACCCATAACCCATCAATGGAACAGCTCAGAGAAATTTGGCAGACTGGAGGTCCAGGGCTCAACCTCACCCAATTGGTGGTGATGAAAGTTGGGATGGGAACAGCCAAACTGTGGGCTACCCCATCCTCACCTCCATTGTAGCCAGAAGTGTCAAATCTAACTGGAGCAGTGGGAACTGGGCAACTAGGGACAGTGGTAGCTCCTTCTCCAGCAAGCCTTCGAGCATGGTACCAACTGGCCACCAATGTGGAACTAGACCTGATGAAGTACCAGCAGCACACTGCGCATGAAGGTCGCCCCTGCTGGGCAACCAAGAAGCACCCCACAACTCAGGTGGGGAGGGAATTCCTCACACAAGAAGAGAAGCCTCAGTAGCTGAGGAGAAAGGAGAAGCCTCATTAGCCTGTTTCCGATGTGGGAAGAAAGGCCACCAAGCAGCTGACTGCCCTGCCCCACATTCAGCATCTATGTCGCGAGCCCGGCCCAGCTGAAGATGACAAAGCTGCTGGCAAAGCTGAAGGAGAAGACGTGAGCCATACAACAGGTCATGGAGGTCTCTCCCCACTCCAGCAAAGGGGAGGGAACTCTGACCCCCAACAAGCCTGATGAGGTCTTCTATGAGACCAACCCAATGGTAAGTGGCACCATCATCCCAATGACTGCCAGGGTAGAGACACTGGGGCCCTACTCAGAAGTAAAGGGCACCATCATGGCCCTACTAGACTTGGGTTGCATCTTGGGTTGCCTGATCAGCTTGACAACAGTGGAGAAATTGAGGCTAAGTTTCCTAAGGTGACTTGTGGGATTTGAACAGCTAGATGGTTCCCTTATTGGGGGGTGGTATGCCAGCAACTTACCTCACAGAGCCAGTAAATCTAAGGCTCAGGAATCATATAGAGACTATCTGCTTTATTGTGGGTCTGGACTGAGACCATGACTCTAAAGCTAGCCTGGCTAAAGAAATGGAACCCGGCAGAGGACTGGAATAATAATAAGTGATGCATGAGTAAGAAAATAGCTAAGCAGCAGGAACTAGAGAAAGCGCCAGGCACCAGCTATGAGATGGTGGGTGGAAAAGTGGAAATGGAGCTAGCTAAGATGCTGATGGAAGGCAAGGTGTCACAGCTACGTATTCCAAAGGAGTACTGCAATCTCGCTGTAGTGTTTAGTGAGAAGGGGTCAGATGTGCTGCCACTTTGCCATTCCATGCACTGTGCTATTGAGATTATGATGGGGGCAAAGCTACAAAAGCCAAAGATGTATTCCATGACATCCATGGAAATGGAAGAACTTAGAAACTTTATAGACAAGAACCTAACCAGGGGCTTCATCCAGCTGGCCAAATCAAGAGTGGCAGCCCCCATGCTTTTCAAAGAAAAGAAAGATAGGTCCCTGAGGATGTGTGTGGATTATAGGGGGATAAACACCATTTGCATGGAGGACATGTACCCCCGCACCTAGATGAAAGACATGTTGGGATACCTGTCAAAGGGGAGGATCTTTACCAAGCTGGATTTGAGGGAAGTGTACTACCGAGTGAGGATCAGGGAGGGAGATGAATGGAAGAACATGTTCAACTGCCCCTTGGGATATTACCAATTCCAGGTGATACCATTTGGATTACAGAGGGTGCCGGTCATGTTCATGTAACTGATAAATGAAGTCCTACATAAGTACCTATACAAAGGGGAACTGGTGTATCTGTTGATATTTTAATATATACTGAGATCATGGAAGAGCACATTAAGCTACTGAGAACTGTGAAGCTGCTAAAAGTCCAACTGTGACTGTCGGGCTGCCTCTGATTATATCTAGGAAAGAATACACCTTGACTTCATTTGCAAATAAAGAAAAGTACTTTTACTAGTTACAATCTGGATAGCAGCAGTTCTAAGTTGAATCTGAGACAAAATATGACAAACATTTCATATCCCCCCATTTGTCCCTCCTCCCTCAGGAGGTCAGGCTGGTCTGGTCCAATGCCAGCTCCTTCTCGGGCCCCGTGGTAATCTTCCTCCGCCGGTCTCTAGTTGTCAATCATCTCAGGAATGCAGTGTCTGTTGGAAAAGCCCGCGCTCCTAGCATCCAGCCGTTAATCACCCCTCCCCCACTGTTATATCAGACGACGCTCTTAAAGGGCCCTCTTCCCTTACCCTGTATGGGCAATAATACATCTTATATCCTTAACTATTTTACATTACAGAAAGAAGCATTTTACATTCTAGCTACTAAATATAAATTGTACAAAAAATATGTGAGGATTGGAGTGGAGGCTGACAGTGACTTCCACAAGACCAGCTTAGACTACCTAGGGCACTGTATTTTGAGAGAAGGGGCAGAGATGGACCTGGAGAAGTTGAAAGCAATCCTAGAATGGGAGGCCCCAAGGACCAGGAGACAACTGTAAAGTTTCCTAGGATTCACAAACTTCTATAGACAATTCATTCCCATGTTTGTAAAAATACCACTGCCCATCATAAATCTGTTAAAAAAGAGGAAAGGGGGTGAAGCCTAGACCTAGTCAATCCTTGAATTGGACTGTCGAATGTCAAGCAGCTTTTGAAAAGCTAAAGAGACTTTTTGCTGCTGAGCCAATCTTGAAACACCCAAACCTAGAGGAGCCATTTGTGATCCAAGCAGATGCTAATGACGTGGGGATGGTTTTATTGCAGAGAAACAAAGGAGAGAACTGCAGTTCTGTGCCTATGGAAACTGCAGTTTCCAGCCATGGAAACTGTTAGACACCAAGAGATTATGGCAATCTGGGAGAAGAAGGCTTATGCCATCCACTGGGCTTTCCTCACCTGGAGGCAGTTCTTAGAAGGCAGCAAAATCCCCTTCGAAGTTTGGACCGACCACAAAAATTTAGAAGCACTAAAAAAAACCTAGAAACTGTCTCCTAAGCAGATCTGGTGGGCTCAGTAGTTTAGCTGGTTCAATTTCATCCTGCACTATTTACTGAGGGGGGTGATTTCCTAGCAGATGCTTTCACACACCTGCCTCAATATAAAAGCCTGAGGGAAGAGATAGTTATGCATGTGGCAACCCCAAAAGAGCCCCCCTTGGTCACATTGGTCACACATTGATTTAGCAACTGAAAGAAGCCCTGTGGGTGGGTGGGGGGTGAATGGTTTCAAAAGCATATGGGTGACTTAATGCTAAAGCAACATTTAGTGTGGGGGGGGAAATAAAATTTATGTCCTAGCCAGACAGAGAACTATGTTCCTACAAAGGAGTCATTACACTAAGCCAACAGGACATTTTAGGTTTGTAAAAACCCCTTACCTTATAAAAAGGCAGTTTTTGTGGCCTAAGATGAAGAAAGACATAGAAACCTATGTGGCAAGTTTCCCTATATATGGATTTAGTGGGGCATTTTGCTCCTTTTGCTGAATTACTGTAGTTTAACTTGACAGTCTCAACATTCTTGGCTATATCCAGAATCTGAGCAGCTGCAGCACTTAATCTGGACTCATCACCAAACTGATTCTTCTCTGCTTCTCTGCTGAAAACTGATCAAATTTCTGCTTCCTAACTTTTATTTTTGTCTTCATTAAGTCTTCAATTATTAGTTCTTATGTAGCCCATTACAGTCCCAGACTATTCAAATCATTGTTTCCTTCGATCATGAAAAAAGTATCTATCCATAAGTTGATATGATTGTATTCCAAATTTTCTGTTAAAAATCTTGTAATGTTTTTATATAGATGTAAAATAATATGGGGAATAGAATAAAAATCTGATTAAGGTTAAATTAAAAGAGCTATTGAATCTGAAAACTTTAATATGGCAGTTGATTTAGAGAATTGTACAGGATTAATTGGACAAGTATACATTCTATAAATAAAGCACTTCTTTGATTAGGCTTTTGTAATAACGTGGTTTAACATGATTAAAAGAAAAATGCAATCATTTATAGCACATTTGAAGTTATAATGCCACATTGATGCATTTTTGTCCTAGTAGGCAAGAAAGCCAAAAGCAATTTCTTAATATCCACTTTCCCTAATCCATCCAAGTTAGTGAAATCAGTGATACACAACAGTGTAGATCCCATAGCAAAACATCCAAGAAGTCAAACTGTCCTTATCTCATTTTTTTTTCTTTGATTTTTACCAACTTCCTTATATTAAATAGCTTGATAAATAATACATATATTTGTTTCCTATTAGGTACACATAAATGTTTGAATTCATTGTATGGTTTACTTATCTTTATTCTATTGAGTATATAATTTTCTGATTCTGTTTTTCATTAGTGGTATATGAATGGGAGTAAATACTTTTCTGACTTATGGAATGTTATGGACATCCTTGGAATTTTCTACTTCATATCAGGAATTGTGTTCAGGTATGTTTCAGTTAATCCACAGTGATACTTCTATTGCCTTGAGTTCAGAGCTAGAGGAACAAAAATATGCTATAATAATTATGTAAAAAAACAAGTGCATGCTGAAATTTCCTGCAGTTTATCTCATTAATTTTCAATCAGAAAAAGTTAATGCTCTTGAAATTCATTTCCAAGGCAAATAATGTATGGGAGAAATGGGATACTGATATTTTATTAGGTGGCTGAAAGCTGTGCATTCTGGATGTACTATTTGGTCTTTCTCTGTACAATCAACTGTCCAAAATTTTATTTTTTATTTTTTTAAAATATACTTTATTGAACTTTTTTACATTAAAAGCATGGGAAAAAAAGAAAAAAAAGGAAAAAGAAAAGATTATATCACTTAACAGCTATTTGTGGTGTTTTTCTTCTAACAATAATCCGTGCAATAATTACAAACATTAAATTGTACATATTTGTTTTCTTATCTATTGATTATACTTAGTAACTAAATATCCCTATCTATCTCCTTTCCATCCATCCATACCACCGTTCCCATATAATATACTTAGAATAGAATAGAATAGAATAGAATAGAATAGAATTTTTTATTGGCCAAGTGTGATTGGACACACAAGGAATTTGTCTTGGTGCATATGCTCTCAGTGTACATAAAAGAAAAGATACGTTCATCAAGGTACAACATTTACAACACAATTGATGATCAATATATCAATATAAATCATAAGGATTGCCAGCAACAAGTTATAGTCATACAGTCATAAGTGGAAAGAGATTGGCGATGGGAACTATGAAATGATTAATAGTAGTGCAGATTCAGTAAATAGTCTGACAGTGTTGAGGGAATTATTTGTTTAGCAGAGTGATGGCCTTCGGGAAAAAACTGTTCTTGTGTCTAGTTGTTCTGGTGTGCAGTGCTCTATAGCGTCGTTTTGAGGGTAGGAGTTGAAACAGTTATAACAGTTATAACAGTTAATAATATATATAAAATACTGATGTCTCTTTATCTTTCAAACTCAGAGTTAGTTTGTCCATTTCTGCGCAATTCATGATCTTTTGTATAATAAGTCTCTCTGTGGGCACACATGGCTGTTTCCAACATTGAGCGAAGGCCATCCTAGCAGCAGTTAATATATTTTAACAGAATAAGAGAATAACAAAGTTGGAAGAGACTTTGGAGCTGGGGTGAAATGCTCCCGGTTCGGACCGGTTTGCCCAATCCGGTAGCGATTGTGGTGGGAGGTTCGGAGGACTGGTAGCAAAAATCCCTGGCCCCGCCCCCTGACCAGCTGAGCCGCATCAACAGCAGGGTTTTTTTTTTTACTTTTAAAAGCAGTTTTTCTTCAGCCGAAAACTGTTGTGACCCAGGTTCCCGGACTCGGACTCCTGGAGGATGATTCAGAAAGTGATGAAGAGGAACTGGCAAGGCCTGCTTCCCCTGGGCCCTCTCCCTCCCTGGCACCCACCCAGGAGGAGGAGGAGGGGCTGGCAAGGCCTGATTCCCCCGAGCCTTCTTCTGATTTGGCAACGCCCCAAGAACAATCTTGGTTTGATGCAAAACTGCGCAGACTGCATGTGCAGCAGAGGAGGCGTTGGGACAAAGTCAAAGAATGATGAGTCATGGAGTGACACCCACAGGGGCTATAAAGCAGGAGGCGGAACTTCCTGGCTTTTTGTCTTGGACAAAGCAGTGAATTTGCACGGGCAAACTGTTTCAATGGAGGGAAGAATATATTCGTAAGTAATATTGGTACACTGCTATCATGTCACTCCTAATGTTGTGTCTCGTTCGCTTTCCCCGTAGCCATCAGCGGAGGAGTGGGACACGACACCTAATTCTTCCTTTTACTAGACTAGACATACATAGTTCCTGCAACTGTTCCTCATATGTTTTAGCCTCCAGCCCTCTAATCATCTTTTTTGTTCTTCTCTGCACTCTTTCCAGAGTCTCAACTTCTTTTTTATATTGTGGTGACAAAACTGGATGCAATATTTCAAGTCTGATCTTACCAAGGCATTATAAACAGTACTAACATTTCACATGGACTTGATTCTATTCCTCCGTTAATGCAACCTAGGAATGTGTTGGCTTTGGGGGCAAATGCCACACACTGCTAGCTCATATTTAAACAATTGTCCAGTAGGACTCAAAGTTCCTTCTCAAAGTTATGGCTATTGATCCAGGTTTCAGCTAATCTGTATCTGTTCATTTGATTTTTGATTTTTTGCCTTAGTGTAAAACCTTACTTTTCTCTGCATTGAGTTTCATTTGTTAGCTAGGGCCCAGTATTCAAGTTTATTGAAATCCATCTGTATGTTCTTTTGGAGTGTTATCTATACCTCCTAGTTTAGTGTCATTTGCAAATTTGATAATTCCCCTTTTATTCAGTATTCGTGTTTTGTCTTCTGGTGCCTTAGAAAATAAGTTGACCCCCTCTTTTTTGTGGCAGCCTCTCAAATACTGGAATGCTGCTATAATGTCACTCCTAGTCCTACTTTTCTCTAGACTTTTTGTTGTTAGTTGCGAAGTCGAGTCCGACCCATTGTGACCCCATGGACAATGTTCCTCCAGGCTTTCCTGTCCTCTACCATCCTCTGGAGTCCATTTAAACTCCTGCCTACTGCTTCAGTGACTCCATCCAGCCACCTTGTTCTCTTTCGTCCCTTTCTTCTTTTTTGCCCTCAATCTTTCCCAGCATTAGGCTTTTCTTCAGTGAGTCCTTCCTTCTCATTAGGTGGCCAAAGTATTTCTCAAAGCCTTTTTTATGGTCCAACCTTCACAGCCATACATTGCAACTGGGAAAACCATAGTCTTGACTATACGCACTTTTCTTGGCTGTCTCCAGGCTGTCAACCCTGGAGCCATCTTTGAAGAGTTTTCAGGGTTGCCACAACGAGGCTTACTGGAGCAGTGGCAAAGGGAGGGGGAGTAGAAATAGCAAAGGGAGATATATAGTCAAAATAACATTCTTTCTCCTGGGAACCAAGGACACTCATCAGCACCTGGTGAGATGTGGATGGGAGGTATCTGGGATGAGAAGAAAGATCTGATTGGGGCATGTGATGGTTGTGTGTAACGTGGGGAAGAACTTTGGATTTGTATTGGGTGGGGAAAACTGGGTGGAGGGACTTCAGATCCAGGTTTTCACCATCTGTATCAATATAACATGCCTAATAAATCTATACTTTAAGGAACTTGCCTTGGAGTCATGATTTCTATGGGCTGTTACTTGGAACCCTGACACAGACCTTTTATCATCTTAGTTGCTCTTCTTTGTACTTTTCCCCAAAGTCTTTTTTGTAATGTGGTGACCAAAACTGGATGCAGTATTCCAGATGTCGCTTTACTAAGGCTTTCTAAAGCATACCAATACTTTATGTGATTTTTATTCTATGTCTCTTTTATACAACCAAAAATTATATTCGCTTTTTTGGTTGCTGCTGCACACTACAGGCTCATGTTTTGTGATCATCCACTAGGACTCCACGATTCCTCTCATAGTTACTGTTTTTGAGCCAGATTTTGCCTACTCTGTACTTGCACCTTTGGTTTGTTCTGCCTATGTGTAAAACCTTGCTTTTCTCCACATTAAATTTCATGTTTGTTGTTGGATAGGACACATTGTTCAAGTTTGTCAAGATATTTTTGGATCCTGAGGTCTTCTGGGGTGTTGGCTATTCCTGCCAACTTAGTTTCATCTACAAATTTGATGAGTTCCCCTTTTATTCCCTCATCTAAATCATTTATGAAGATATTGATGAGCACTGGCCTTAAGACAGAACCTTGTGCTACCCCACTGCTTACTTCCCTACATGTAGACTTAGTACCATTAAAGACTATGTGTTGAGTACGGTTTGTCACCCACTTACAAATCCATTTAATGGTAATGCTATCTATCTCACATTTTAATAGTTTACCAAGATTGGGATCTACTTTGCCAAATGCCTTGCTGAAGTCTTAAGTATTATGTATGTACTTGTTGTGACCCAGGTTCCTGGACCCGGACTCCTGGACTCGGATGATTCAGAAAGTGAGGGAGAAGACCTGGCAAGGCATGCTTCTCTTGGGCCCTCTCCCTCCCTGGCACCCACTCAAAGGGAAGAGGAGGGGCCGGCAAGGCTTGATTCTCCCGAGCCTTCTTCTGATTTGGCAACGCCCCAAGAACAGTTTTGGAGTGATGCAAGACTGCGCAGACGTGACCGGCACGCGCAGCAGAGGAAGCGTTGGGACAAAGCCAAGGAATGATGGTCATGCAGTGACATCTGCAGAGACTATAAATAAGAGGTGGGACTTCCTGGTTTTTTGTCTTGGACAAAGCAATGAATTTGCGCGGGCAAACTGTATCAATGGAGGGAAGAATATATTCGTGAGTAATTCTGGCCTTATCTATAATTTCCTCGTTATCTCCAGAGACTTGGCAGGCCCGTGGGTAGACGTTTATCTATGTAATTAAATTAGAAGAGAAGGCCTTTGACTGACTCTTTGTTGGGAGTATTGGGGGAGGGAAACAGAACATTTTGTCCAAGACCCCGACTAAAACATCTTCCACCAAAGATGGACCAGCAGCAGGTACAGCAGCAGTTACAGCAGCTACAAGCGGCTAATCAACAGCTCCAGCAGCAAGTGGCTCACTTGGCAGGCCAACTTGCTGCCGGGAATGTGCCTGCAGCCCCCCCCCCCCCGTCCTCCATTCCTCCTCCTCATCGCAAGTGCCCGATAACCGTGCCGGAAAAGTTTTCTGGGCAGCCTGAGATGTTCCCAACCTTCTTGGGACAGTGCCAGCTCTACATGGATATGCAGCCAGAGGATTTCCCAGTTTCCTAAGGTGGCCTTTGTGATTAACCTTTCTGGCTCGGCTGCCCGATGGGCCACGCCCCTCTTGCTCCAGGACAGCCCCCTGCTGGCGGACTAACAGCGTTTTTGGCAGCACCTGCGCATCATGTACGAGGACCCCGTTCGGATGCTGACGGCAACCAGGCGCCTTAAGGAACTCCGTCAAGGGAAACGCCCCGTGCAGGAGTACATCACCGAATTTCGTCTTTTGTGCCAGGACTCTGACTGGAATCATGCAGTGCTGGTGGACACGTTCCAGGAGGGACTCTCAGAGGAACTTCAAGACGAGCTGGCCCGGGTGGAGGCGCCGCGGACCCTCAACAACTTGGTGCCCCTTTGTCTCCGCCTCGACGCCCGTCTGCAAAAGCGACAGTCCCGTCGCGCCCCCCGGGACCCGCCGTCGACATCTGCACCCCCGCTTCCTGCGCCACCAGCACCCCGGGTCGCCCCACGTTTTGTAACCTCTGCGGAAGAGCCCATGGAGTTGGGAGCGGCCAGACCTCGCCTGACAGCCCAGGAGCGGAACCGGAGGCGCCAAGGGGGATTGTGCCTGTACTGTGGGGAGCCCGGCCACTTCGCCGCTTCTTGCCCCAGAAAGCGAAGTGGGGCACGCACACCGGTCCCCGAATCACAGCGTGACCAATCGGGAAACGGAGCAGGACTGACCTCGGGGAAACTCTAGGTCGGGCACGTACTAAGCCCCCACTGGACGTTGCGGAAGTAGACTCTGAGCCCCCTCAGCATCTGATTCTGGACACACGGATATGGTTGGGGAACCAGTCGGACGGGCTCCAGGCACATGTGCTGGTGGACTCAGGGGCCACAACAAACTTTATGGACCAGGCCTTTGTGACCCAGTTTGCGGTCCCCGTGGTACTGGTGGACCCCCCGATGCGGGTAGAGACTATTGATGGATGAAAACTGGTGTCTGGCCCCATTAAATTTGCCACCCAGCCTTTGCGCCTGGCTATTGGGGACCATGAGGCGGCGATCCAGTTTTATGTCACGGCGGACCTTCATTTTCCCTTGGTCCTTGGGTTGGCCTGGCTTCGGACCCACGATCCTCAGATGGCCTGGTCGCAGAACGCCATCTCTTTCCCGAGTCTGCAGTGCGTCGACCACATCCAGAACGTCCCCACCGCTGCCATCTCCTTACCTCCTGAGCTGACGGACTTCGCCAACGTGTTCAGCAAGAAGGAGGCGGACCGACTACCCCCGCATCGGCCCTACAATTGCCCCGTGGACCTTCTGCCCAATGCAACACTGCCTGTGGGACGCCTGTATTCCATGTCGGAGCCCGAGTTGGCCACCCTCAGGGACTTCCTGGACAAAAATCTGGCCCGAGGGTTCATCCGGCCTTCAAAGTCCCCTCTCTCGGCCCCGGTCCTCTTCGTGAAGAAGAAGACAGGGGACTTGCGCCTATGTTGTGATTACCGCCGGCTAAACGCCATTACGGTGCGGAATCGCTACCCCCTGCCGCTCATCCCGGAGCTACTGGAGAGGTTGCGGGAGGCCATGATCTTCACCAAGCTCGATCTCCGGGGGGCCTACAACCTGGTGCGGATGCGAGAAGAGACGAATGGAAGACGGCATTCGGCACCCGATACGGACACTACGAATACACTGTCATGCCATTTGGGTTGACCAACGCTCCCACCGTTTTTCAGCACTTCATGAACGACGTGTTTCGAGACATGTTGGATCGGTTCATGGTGATCTACCTGAACAACATCCTGATTTACTCCCGGTCCAGGGAAAGCCACCTTCGACACGTTAGTCTGGTTCTGCAACGCTTGCGGGAGCAACAACTCAATGCGAAGCTGGAGAAATGCATCTTCTTCCAGACTTCCATAGAATTCCTCGGGCATATCATCTCGCCCGAGGGCATAGCCATGGAACCACACAAAGCAGAAGCTTTGTGTAGCTGGGAAGCCCCTCGTCGGGTGAAGGATGTTCAGTGCCTGCTGGGCTTTGCCAACTACTACCAGACCTTCATCCCGGGCTTCGCCACACTGACGGCTCCACTTACCCAGCTCCTCAGAAAGAAGGTCGCGTTCCGGTGGAGTCCCCCGCAGCAAGAAGCATTCACAGCCCTCAAGAAAGCCTTTGTCACGGAACCTGTCCTGAGGCATTTTGTGGTGGAGACGGACGCGTCCAATGTGGGTCTGGGAGCGGTGCTGCTACAGGCTCCGACGAATGGCGGCACACTTTTTCCCTGCGCTTACTACTCCCGGAAACTCAATCCTTCCGAGCGCAACTACACCATCTGGGAAAAAGAGTTGCTGGCTATCAAGGCTGCATTCGAGGCTTGGCAACACCATCTGGAGGGGGCCCGACATCAGGTGGAGGTCCGAACGGACCATCGGAATCTCGAGCACCTCACCACAGCTCGGAAGTTGAACCAGCGGAAGATCCGGTGGTCATTGCTTTTTGCCCGGTTCAACTTCTGCATGACCTACATTCCCAGCGGTCACAACCGGAGGGCGGATGCTGGAGTACCTCTGCGCCAAGGACCCCCTTCCTCCACCGACGGTGCTGCCGGCAGAAGCCTTGGCCGCAGCACGGGAACCAGTGGACTTGCGGGCCCAGGTTCGAGAGGCGCAGTGCCAGGACGCCTGGTCGCAGCAAAGGAGAGCGGAGGTGGGCCCCGCATCTCCTTGGACCTTGGAGGAGGACTTACTCAAGTTTCGGGGGCAATTATACATGCCCACAGGACCACTCCGAGCCGTTGTCATGACCCAGTGCCACGACAACCCTGCAGCAGGACATTTTGGGTTCTTCAAGACCCTCCACCTGGTGACACGGACCTTTTGGTGGCCCCAAGTGCGGCATGATGTACATGCCTACGTGACATCCTGCGTACCGTGTCGGCAAGCCAAGGCCTCCACGGGGGCCCCTCCCGGGCTCCTCCAGCCCTTGCCGACACCCAACAGACCCTGGGGGGTGATCTCCATGGACTTCCTGACGGATCTGCCACCGTCCTCTGGGTTCACCACGGTGCTGGTGCTGGTGGTGGTGGACATGCTCACCAAGATGGCACACTTCATCCCATGCCCACAGCCGCAAAAACAGCCCGTCTCTTCCTGCAGCACATCTTCCGCCTCCATGGTCTACCGGACAGGGTGGTTTCGGACCGCGGAATTCAGTTCACAGCTCGCTTCTGGAAGAGCCTGATGGTCGCGTTTGAGGTGCAGGTGTGTCTTTCGTCATCGCACCATCCGGAGACTGACGGGGGTACAGAGAAGGTCATCGGTATCCTGGAACAGTATCTCTGTTGCTTCATCAACCAGCAGCAGGGCAACTGGGCCGATTATGTTCTGTTTCCCTCCCCCAATACTCCCAACAAAGAGTCAGTCAAAGGCCTCCTCTTCTACTTTATTTACATAGATAAATGTCCTGGCCACGTCTACCCACGGGCCTGCCAAGTTTCTGGAGATAACAAGGAAATTATAGATAAGGCCAGAATTACTCACGAATATATTCTTCCCTCCATTGATACAGTTTGCCCGCGCAAATTCATTGCTTTGTCCAAGACAAAAAACCAGGAAGTCCCGCCTCCTATTTATAGTCTCTGCAGATGTCACTGCATGACCATCATTCCTTGGCTTTATCCCAACACTGCTTCTGCTGCGTGCGCCGGTCACGTCTGTGCCGTCTTGCATCACTCCAAAACTGTTCTTGGGGCGCTGCCAAATCAGAAGAAGGCTCGGGAGAATCAAGCCTTGCCGGCCCCTCCTCTTCCCTTTGAGTGGGTTCCAGGGAGGGAGAGGGCCCAAGAGAAGCAGGCCTTGCCAGGTCTTCTCCCTCACTTTCTGAATCATCCGAGTCCAGTACTTGACAGAGTACTTGATGGAGATGGCGATTGAAGGCACCACCTTGGTGTAATTTCATTCCTTTTTTTTCTTTTTTTTTGCATTTATATCCCGCCCTTCTCCGAAGACTCAGGGTGGCTTACACTATGTTAAGCAATAGTCTTCATCCATTTGTATATTATATATAAAGTCAACTTATTGCCCCCAACAATCTGGGTCCTCATTTTACCTACCTTATAAAGGATGGAAGGCTGAGTCAACCTTGGGCCTGGTGGGACTTGAACTTGCAGGAATTGCAAGCAGCTGTGTTAATAACAGACTGTCTTAGCAGTCTGAGCCACCAGAGGCCCATATTTCTTTGATTACTATCAGAAAATTGTACATAATTATGTTTGTAGTGAAGATTGTATATGGATTAATCTACCACTGGTCATAACATCCTTTAATTTATGAAGAGACAAAACATATAACTTTTACCCTGTTTTAAAGTTTTATATTTTTATTGTTTGAATTAGTAGATTTTACTTTATTGTCTGTATTAATTGTAAACAACTTAGTGCCACTTTTTCCCACAGAAAAATAAAATATAAGAATTGCTAAATCTGACACCAAGCTAGGGGAAATTGCTAACACTAGGAAAGATAGGCTCAATATCTCACAGGATCTTGACAGCCTTGAACTCTGGCTCTTAGCCACCACTGATTTCTAAGGCATCCCCTGATTCTTCTTAAATGTCTGAGAATAAGCTTTCTATGGGATCCATGTTTATCTAGGCACACTGAGAATGAACATCATATAAATCTGATAAAATAAGAAACAAATATTTTGACAAATTGGAAGACAGATTCTTGTAAACAATGATTTTTCAAGGAATAGTGAACAATTTGTACTCCCCCAACAGCTTTTTTTGGAGTTCAAGCTCCTCTAGTAGATCCAAAGCACTATTTTTCACCATTATGGGATGGAAATGCATGAATATATAATGTAAATCCTAAAATCAGATTAAGTTAACTAAAAAACAAAAATTCAATTCCCAAAACCCGCGGACAAAATAATGCCCTTTGTCCCTAGTTTGTATTGCATTCTCATTCAATTTGGAGCAGTCCATTATTTGTAAATCTCTCTGCAAATATTAAATGTCAGTTAAGGTTATCTGTCCTCAAAATGCTCAGTCTTCTTTTACAGAGTACAATTACAATGTTGAAAATGAAGGTGCCCAGAATAAAACTGCAATCTTCTTATAAATAGTGACCAGATTTTAACATTGGTAAAGTGGGACACCATTGAGGGGGGGCGGGGGGCCTTATTTTGGGGTGTGGCTTGGTGGTCATGTGACTGGGTGGGGCGTGGCTAGCTGCTCATGTAACTGGGTGGGCGTGCAATTTTGCCTTTAACCTAATTTTAATGCTTGTTCACCTGTGGCAAGTTCAGCCCTTTTAACTGCACCTGGCTAAAATTACCTCAGCTTGATTCCTCAGAGTCTGCTGCTGAAGAAATTTTAATTAACTTTCCCCTCCTTACTTGCAGTACTTTTCTTAGTCTGCAAGCCAGGACATGGCTATTTTTACCTCAGACTTTACTCCAAAGCTCATTTTTTAACTCTTATTCACCTATGGTGGTTCCGACACGGCTGAGATTACCTCAGGTTCCGCCCGTCTTTTACTTCTTAAGAACTTGAGCCTTGGCTAAAATTACCTCAGTCTTCAAAAACTGACTATCTGAAGAAAGTAAACTCAACTCCTGGACCTGAAGTAAATTTTAGTGAACTTTTTGCTTTTAGTTGACTTGAATTTTGCTTCTTTTGAAGGAGCCTTGACTAAAAATTACCTAAATTTGACTTTATTCCTGAGAGCGAGGTCAACTCCTGAGGCAATTTTACCTTTAAAACTCATTTTAGCACTTATTCACTGTGGCGGTTTGGTCCTTTTTTTAACAGGACATGGCTATTACCTCAGGTTCTACCAGTATTTTAAGAACTTGAGCCTTGACTAGAATTGCTTCAAGACTCCATGGTTCGCGGTATCCCCTGAGGGGAAATCCCATTGGCAAAGACTGAAATAATTATCTTTAGTGACCTGAGGTATTGGAGTCCTTTAAAGAACATTACTGTTGAGATATTACCTCAGTTTTTACTCCCAAGAACACACGCCGTGGTTAAAATTACCACAGGAGCTATCCTTACTCACCAAAACACAAGACTATTAATTAACTATCTAAAGAACTCACGCTCTCCCACCACCACCACCTACAACATATAAAAAGTCTCAGGTCTTTTGATAAGTTTATCAAAAGAACTTGATTAAAAAAGCATTTTTAGAGTATTATAGTAAGTTATATTCTAGGGATATGATTGATGATACAGAGATAGAAAGATATTTACAACAACAAAATTTTGTGAGCTTACAGAAAACCAAAGAGAAGAACTGAATCAATTAATTACTTCAGAGGAAATTTTGTTAGCAATTAAGCAACTTAAAATCGGTAAAGCACCAGGTACAGATGGATTAACAGCTGTTTATTATAAAAATTTACAAAATGAGATGGTTGAACCACTTAAAGAGTTATTTAATAAAATTCAAATGGGAGATGTTCCCCCTTCATGGAGGACAGCCTTTATTTCGTTAATACCGAAGGAAGATCGAGATGGTATTAAAGCAGAGAATTATAGGCCTATATCACTTTTAAATACTGATTACAAGATATTTACCAAGATACTTGCTAATAGATTAATGCCAGTGATGAATCAAATAATTCATAATGATCAGTCAGGATTTATTAAGGGTAGGCAGATAAGATATAATGTGAGGCAAATCGTAAATTTACTTGAATATTTGGAACGAAACAACCAAGTCTCAGCGGCATTACTTTTTTGGATGCTGAAAAAGCTTTTGATAGATTGGATTGGCAGTTTTTGTTTAAAGTAATAGAAAAAATGCAATTTGGGGATTATTTTATCCATGCAATTAAAGCAATATATCAGAAGCAAACAGCACAAATAATAGTAAATGGTGGGTTAACAGAAACTTTTAAAATTGGGAAAGGGGCGAGACAGGGATGTCCCTTGTCCCCATTACTTTTTATTTTAACTTTAGAAATTCTTCTGAATAAAATATGTGGTTCCGATCGAATAAAGGGAATTAGAGTTAAACATCAAGATTACAGATTAAGAGCTTTTGCAGATGACCTGGTTGTTACTGTATCTCAACCAATATACTCAGTTACTGGTTTAAAAGATATAATTGGTCAGTATGGCAAAGTATCTGGATTTAAGGTGAATCAGCAAAAGACAAAGATGATAACTAAAAATATGAATATACAACAAAAAGAAGAGTTAGAAAGAACTACAGGTTTTGAAATTGTTAAAAGGTTAAATATTTAGGAATATATATTACAGCTTCAAATGTTAAATTATACAAAATAATTATGAGGTATTGTGGCAGAAGGTATGGAAAGAAATGGAGAGTTGGAAGAAGTTACAACTATCTTTGCTGGGAAGAATAGCGGCTATAAAATGAATGTTTTGCCCAGGTTTTTATTTTTGTTTCAAATGATACGGTGCTTAAGAATGATATTAAATTACAGGAATGGCAAAAGGGATTAATAAATTTGTATGGATGGGCAAAAACCAAGAATAAAATTAAAAATAATGCAGGATACAAGGGAAAGGGGGTCTTAAAATGCCTAACTTAAAATTGTATTATGAAGCAGTTGTCTTATCATTAATTACTGATTGGATTAATTTAACTGAGGAAAGAGTTTTGAATATAGAAGGTTATGGTTTGTTATATGGGTGGCATGCCTATTTATTATATGATAAGAAAGTAGATAAAATATTTAAAAATAATATAATTAGAAATGCATTATTGAGGGTTTGGAGGAAATATCAATATAAATTAGATGGAAAGATTCCAATATGGGCAATCCGAGACCCATGATAGAAAATATAAATATATATCAAAAGATGGAGGTAGTTACCTATAAAGAACTTCTTTGTATGGAAAAGGGGGAATTACAATTAAAATCTAGAGAAAAGATGGGGGAAGAAGGGAAAAATTATACATGGTTCCAATATGGACAATTACAAGCTAGATGGAAATTAGATCAAAAAATAGGTGTTAGGCAAATTGAGGATAATTTGTTAAAACAAATGAGAGATCAAGGCCAACAGCATATTAAGAGGTTGTATAATGTATTAGTAGAAATAGACTCAGAGACTGAATTGGTTAAGGATTGTATGATTAAGTGGGCACAAAATTTTCAGCAACCAATAATGTTGGAAACTTGGGAAAGAATTTGGGTGAGGAATATTAAATTTACACAAGCGCAAAATACGAGAGAAAATTTTTATAAGATGTTTTATAGATGGCATATAGACCCCCAAAAATTGTCATGTATGTATCCTAATGTACAGGCTAAATGTTGGAGATGCGATTGTGAAGATGCCACTTATTACCATATATGGTGGACTTGTAAAAAAGTTAAAGCATTTTGGATTAAAGTATGGTGGATCATGCAGAATATTTTGAAAAGGAAGATTAAGTTTACCCCGCAGTTCTTTTTACTAGGAATAATTATGGATTGTACAGCTATAGAGACTAAATTGATTTTGAACTTAATAACAGCCGCAAGACTTTTGATTGCTCAATATTGGAAGAAAGAAGAATTACCTACAATTGAATAATGGACACTTAAAGTATCAAATCTGGCAGAAATGGCAAAAATCTCTGCTTACTTGAAAGACTATACACAAGAAAAATATATTTTAGAATGGAAAATGTGGACTGATTATATTCAAAATAAGTATCAGATAAAAAAATATCGAATAGCATATGAGTAAATTTAGGAAATATTTTGTATTAGATATATTTCTGAAGGAGAGGGGAATTGAGAGTGTGATTAAGTGTGGAGAGACTAGAGATTATAATTTAGGAATTATTTTAGATTATGATTGTTAGTTTTGATACCCTGCATTTTGTTCTGGGAAGTCGGGGTGGGGGTGGGGGTAAGGGGGAGGGGAATTGGGGGGTTGAGGCTAGAGATGGAGTGATGGTGGGGTGATACAGGGATTATTGAAGATGTATAAATATAATTAATGTAGGGTCGGGTCTGCCCAGTTACCATTTTAGAACTGTGGGGAGGGAGAAAAGAGAGAGTAGGAGGTAGGAAAGAGGAGAAGAGGAAGGAAGAGGGGTAGAAGAGGGAGAAGGAAGGTGTAGGGTGGAGGGAGGAGAGGATGTAGATAAGAGAAGGAGAGGTAGGTCTGGAAAGTAGAAGAAGGTAGAAGAGGGAAGAGTGTTAAAAAGGGGGGTGGTGACTGGGCAGGCCCGACTAAATGTATATAACTGTACATTGAATGAGTTGTTTGACATGATTGTAAAAATAAAACTTTTTTACTAAAAAAAAAAAAAGTCTTCAGGTCTTCAAAAAGCTTACCTCAAAAGCTCAAAGGCCCTGCCCGGCCTCGAGGTCTTGGGCTGCGGGGGCGCCGGTGAGAGATTTTTTGTGGGGCTCCCCGGCGCCCCGCAGCATCGTCCCTTTCGAGGGACGAGAGGCGCGGCGAAGCCTGCTGCTTCTGCAACGCGCTCGCTAATTTTACACACAGCTGAGGAGCCCGCCGACGTTTTAAACGCTCCTCCCCCGCCCCTCGGAGAGAGGAGAGGCCTCTCGGCCAATCGCGGGCCAGGTGGGCGCGGAAAAAAGCGGCTCCGAACACAAGGAGCGAGCGCGCGGGGAGGCTGGCTGTTTCTTTCAGCGCTTCCCCCCCCCCCGCCTCCGCCACATCTCGCGAAAGGGCCAGCCCGGCTGGCTCCCGCAGCGTTTGCCATGGAGACGGCGGGAAGCAACGCGCGGAGCGCGAGGCGGCTCGTCACGGCCACGTGGGCCGCGGCCGCACAGGTGAGGCAGATTTGGGAGGCGGCGGTTGCGGCCCTGTGTGTGTGTGTGTGAGTGCGTAATGCCGGAGAGCTCGCCGACCAATGAGCCCCCGGGCATTCCTCGGGTTCGCGCTGCCTGTTCTGTACACTTCCTCGGCCGGCCAATCGGGCGCTCGGTTTCCAACGCAGTGATTGACAGGCTGTGAAAGGCAGGAAAAAGATTCGAATTAGACGGGCATCGCCTTCAGCCAATAGGAATTGCAGTAGGCAGGGCGAAGAGGCTCATTGAGCCAGAGTCAAACAAGAAATCACCCATTGACGCTGGCGCGGTGCCCCGTTTTAAGAACGACGGGGGATAATTTCTTCAAAAGCGGGACTGTCCCGCCAAAAACGGGACGTCTGGTCACTTTATAACTTATAAAGAAAAAATCATGGAAACATAGACAATACCAAATAAAGTTGATAATAAATAATTGAAAATTTAACTTATGGAAGCACTATGAGAAATTTTATCTCACAGTTTAACCTATTGTGAGTGTAAAAATATTTACAATGGGGTGGTCTGGGCTATACTATACTATTGTAACTATAAATATAATATTTGAAAGAGAACTGTTGTAACTACAAAATTTGAAAATTGAGTTTTCTACTAATGTGTATCTGTTTTTTTCACAGGCTGCATTCTTCAAATGAAACATCTTGGTATTCTGGCAGAGTAATTTTTTGTCTGGATTACATTATTTTTACTCTAAGATTAATCCATATTTTCACAGTAAGCAGAAATCTTGGCCCCAAGATAATTATGCTTCAGAGGATGGTAAGGCATATGTTTGATTCAAGAGGAGGTGTTTGTGTGTAACTCAAACAAATTAAATATGTTTAAAAAACATTTAAACCAGGGGTGAAACCTAAAAATTTTCCCTACCGGTTCTGTGGGAGTGGTTTAATTGGTGGGCGTGGCTTGGTGGTCAGTTAACTGAATGGGCATGGCCAATAATAATAAATAATAAAAATAATAAAGTATACAAAACTTGGGAGTGCCCCGGTCTACTTTCTTTAAAAATAGAGGCACCGGTCTACTAATTGCCTTTTTTGGGAGGCACCGGTCTACCTCCTTTAAAAATAGAGGCACTGGTCTACTCTAGTGCTACCACATGCCTCCCACCGACCCGTACGCTCCCATAGAGAGGGACTTCTCAGGGTGCCGTCCGCCAAACAATGTCGGCTGGCGGCCCCCAGGGGAAGGGCCTTCTCTGTGGGGGCACCCACACTCTGGAATGAGCTTCCCCCGGGTTTACGTCAAATACCTGACCTCCGGACATTTCGTCGCGAACTAAAAACACATCTTTTTATCCGCGCGGGGCTGGCTTAAATTAGTTTTAAGGGGAAATTTTATTAATTTTAAATGGGGTTTTTAGTATGGAAAATTTTAATCTCAGGCTAATAAGTTTTTAAATGGTATTTTAATCTGTATATTGTGTTGTTTTTACTTTTGCCTGTACACCGCCCTGAGTCTTTCGGGAGAAGGGCGGTATAAAAATAAAATAAAATAAATAAAATAAATAAATACAGCGCTGATCAGCTGTAGTGCAGCCCTTTGAAGCGCCGTGGCAGTCATTTAAGGTCCTTTGCAGCTATTTCACCACTGAGAGCTTCAGGGACAGAGAAGAGGAACAGCAAGGCATGGGCGGTGTGGGGGACAGGGATATTTGCTACCGGTTCTCCGAACTACCCGCTCCCATCGCTACTGGATCGCGCCATCTGGTCCAAACTGGGAGCATTTCACCCCTGATTTAAATCCTACAGGCCTTTAGAAACATAGTGAAGTTTCAGTCCTTTTCCCAGGCACATGCTGTATATATGTAGCATCTGATTTAAACCATTAAAAAAATCCTTTCTCTAGGATTTTGAAGGTTCTATACCAGGGGTGTCCAAAGTTTTTTTGGTGAGGGCCAAATACAGAAAAATAAGCAAAGGCCCGGGCCACACCATTGAATGGGGGGGGGGCTAATTTTTTTCATACCAGTTCTGTGGGCGTGGCTTATTTTGGGGTGTGGCTTGGTGGTCATGTGACTGGTGGGCATGGCTAACTGCTCATGTGACTGAGTGGATGTGGCTATGGGCATAGAAACTACTCAGAGGGCTAAAAAAAGTAATTTTTGACCAGTCCTCACACTTATGACCATCCTCACATTTATGCCCATTGCAGCATTTTTAACAACCATATCACTCATTTCACAACTGCTTCTCTTCACCACGGTTACAAGATAGGGTGCAAAATGTAAAGATAGTTGTAGGTGTGAGGACCAGTCAAAAGTGTGAGGACAGGTCAAAAATAACTTTTTCAGCCCTCTGAGTAGTCCTAAAATGCTGCAACAGGCATAAATGATGACCGGTCATAAGTGTGAGGACTGGTCAAAAGTGTGAGAACCTGTCAGAAATCACTTTTTTCAGCCGTCTGGGTAGTCCCTATGCACAGTTTAGGCTTAAGTATACTATATGTGTGAGTTATATATATGTGCGTGTGTATCTCTATGTTTGTGTACGTGTGTGTTTGTGTTATGTTGATTTTTAATGTAATATTTTTAAATATAATTATTCAGAAAGGCATGCGGCTGGACAACAAACAGTATATAAGCCTAGTAAATTCATGTGTGGCCCGGGCCACACACAAGAGGTGACATATTGACACATGATTACTGTGTGTATTTCTAACAGAGATCAAGAACTCTGTGTAGGACCAAACACAGTCTGATGTAGTCTGATGCCAAACTACATCCTCAATTTGCTGTGTCTGAATCAAGACGGGCTTTTACGTCCACCCTGTTGCAAGCTGCGGACGTTGTGTTTTACAGGAATATGAAATGGGGGGGGGGGTTACTTTCTGCAGTCACACAACCGCTTACCACGCAAAGACAATTTTGCCTGAGTTTTCCCGCTATCAGCCCTGTGTCAGCCTTACAAAAACCCATGTTCCCTGGTGTGACCTCAGAAGGTGGCTTCTGTAGACCAAGAGTAAGACCAAGAGTAAGAAGACACCTTCAGTGGCACCTCAATTGATCCAGTCACAAAATTGCACTACGGACTACTGTTTTATACTTTTTGATTATACTTTTCTTTGCAAATGTCAGCAAGGTGATTGATAAAGGAAGTAACGTACAATACTTTTTTTCTTGATTTTCTTGACCACGCGCCCAAGTGGGTCTCTCCAGGCCGCTTTAGAGCAACCCTGGTCTGCGTGGGAAGGCGTCCCTGGCCACCTGGGCCACGTGACAGCTCCAGGCGGCAATCCGCGTCCCGTGTCATCTTTTTGCCTACGGGAAAACTTTTTTTCCTTGCTGCCTCTTGCGCGGCGCGTTCTTGACTGGCGGGGAAAAGCGGCGCGGGCTGCTCGCTGCCCACCCCCCTTCAGTCCCCATCCCCACTCCGGCAAATCTTTTTGTTCTTCCACGCCGCGTCTCCCCAACTCCTTCCTTGCCTTGCTTAAGTCGCCTCGCTCGCAGAGGCTCCGACCCGCCTCCCTTCCTCCCTGCCGGCTCCCACCCACCCCCTCCGGACGAGGCTGCTCCCAGTCTTGGTCCTGCGGGCGTCCCTTCCTCCTCCTCCTCTGCCCTTTCCTCCAATTCCCCCGAAGTCTCCCAACTCCGCGCAGGGATGCCCGCGGCCGAACTCACAGGTCAGATGCGGCGGGCTGGTACTGCTGGCTCCGGCAGAGGATGGAGTACCCGCAGGCTTGGACCATTTCTCCTCATCCTCTGCCCATACCGCACCGGCGAAGGGCGAGGGGGCGGCCCGCGGGAGGCAGGCGGGATGCCAGGTACTCAGCCGCGGCCGACACCGGCTCACCTTCGCTGCTGCTTCGCGGCTAATGGAGCCGTTGGCAGCCGCTCCGGCTTTGCGCAGGGAGGGAGTTGCCAGGCTGTAACGGAGCCTAATGCGGGCGGCTGAAGCCCGCCCGCCCGCCCGAGTGGGGTGGGGTGCGGGGCGGGTAGGTGGGTGGGTGGGGGCTGCGCCAGCCAGCGAGCATGTGGAGCCCGCGTGGGAACGCCAATCGCCCGCCCCGCGCGCAGACCCGACCCAGGCCGAGCGGTTGTGTAAGGAGCTTGCGGGGTCCGGGGGTCCCGCACAGGGGAGTGGGGCCCCTGCCCTGACCTTGCCCTGCTTGGGGAAGGGGGGGCAGGGCTGGCCAGCGTGTTCAGGGGATGCTAACGGGGTTTTACAGAGTTGAGCTCAAGCGCCATGTGCGGGCCATATTCAATTATATTTTCAGAATTTGCTGCGGGCCAATAAAAACTGACCTGCGGGCCGCAGTTGGCCCGCGGGCCGTAGTTTGGACACCCCTGTTCTATACAGTATCCAACTGTTCCTAGCACTGTACTCCTTTGGACTTCTGATGTTGTTCTTGGAATTTGTCCCAGCTTAGGAATCACAGCCAGAAATGCTCCTACTCAGTGATGGGATTCAAGTAATTTAACAACCGGTTCTCTGCCCTAATGATTTCTTCCAACAACCAGTTTGCCAAACTGCTCAGAAAGTTAACAACCGGTTCTCCCGAAGTGGTGCGAACCAGCTGAATCCCACCACTGCTCCTACTACTATTAGGGCCACTTTGGCCTTTACTTTCCACATCCTCTCCAATTCCTCCTTCATGCCCTGGAACTTCTTCAACTTTTCATGCTCCTTATTTCTAATGTTGCTGTCACTTGGCATCACTACATCTATGACCATTACTGTCTTCTGGTTCTTGTCTATCACCACAATATCTGGTTGATTGGCTAATACCTGCCTGTCTATCTGGATCTGAAAGTCCCACAATATCATAGCTATTTATTCTCCATGACCTTCTTTGGCAACCCTCATCTGGACCTGTGAGGATTTAACCCATATTCTATGCAGATGTTGCTGTACTTAATGCATGGTTGTATTGATCAGTGTATGCTGTTCCTACCTGCATTTTACACTCTGCAAATTCCTTGTGTGTCCAATCACACTTGGCCAATAAAATTCTATTCTATTCTATTCTATGTATTGGACTGTCTCTGAGGCCTCTCTGCATAGTCTACATCTTAGATTCTGTACACTGTGGTAGGCCCCTGCTTTTTTTTAATTTTTATTTTATTTTGTCAATCAATTAATTATAATTAATTAATTAATTAAATTTAAATGATTAAATTTAATTTTAATTTAATTAATTTAATTGATTGATATGATTTTATCACAAATTTTTGCATATTATTTTGTCACAACAGTATACGCAAACATTGACATAAAACAACAACATATAAACATATATATAGGCAAAAATATGCAACTATATTAATTTGATATAATGAAAGAAAATAATAGGACAGGAACGGTAGGCACTTTTGTGCTCTTATTCATGCCCCTTATAGTCCTCTTAGGAATGGGGTGAAGTCAATAGTAGACAGTTTTTGGTTGAAGTTTTTGGGATTTTGAGAAGAGACCACAGAGTCAGGTAGTGAGTTCCAAGCGTTAACAACTCTGTTACAGAAGTCATATTTTCTGCAATCAAGATTGAAGCGGTTAACATTAAGTTTGAATCTATTGTTTGCTCTTGTATTATTGCAATTGAAGCTGAAGTAGTCTTTAACAGGAAGGACAGTGCAATAGATGATTCTGTGTGTTAAACACAGGTCTTGTCAGAGTCAGCGGAGTTCTAAGTTTTCTAATCTGAGGATTTCAAGTCTGGTGGTATAACGTATTTTGTTGTTTTCAGAGGAGCGGAGAACTCTTCTTGTAAAATATTTCTGGACGCGTTCAATTGTATTAATGTCTGAGATGTGGTATGGGTTCCAGACAGCTGAGCTGTATTCAAGAATAGGTCTAGCAAATGTTTTGTGTATGTTCTGGTTGGTAGTGTAGAGTTTTTGGAAAAGAAGCTGCGTAAAATTAAGTTTATAACTCATAGAGCCTTTTTTGTTATGTAGTTGCAGTGGGCTTAGGTCATTTGATATGAAAACTCCAAGGTCTTTAACAGGGTGGGGGTCATCTGTAAGGTAATGTCCATCAAGCTTATACTTAGTGTTAGGATTTTTTTCCCCAATATGTAAGACTGAGCATTTGCTGGTTGAGATTTGGAGTTGCCAAGTTTTAGACCAATCGGATACAAAGTCAAGGTCTTTTTGAAGGGTAGAAGTATTGTTGGTGGTGTTAACTAGTTTGACATCGTCAGCAAAGAGAACACAATAACTTGAGATAAGATCACAGAGATCATTTATGTATAGTATGAAGAGCGTTGGTCCAAGAACGCTGCCTTGGGGAATGCCACTTTTGACAGGGACAGGATTTGATAGAACGTTGCCAATTTTGACCACTTGTTGTCTGTTTGACAGGAAAGCAGTTATCCAATTGTGAAGAGGTTCTGAAATGCCGTAGGATTTTAGTTTTAGAAGTTTATCATGTACTACTGAGTCAAAAGCTTTGCAGAAGTCAATGTAGATTGCATCTATTGCTTTGCCTTGATCAAGGTTAGTAGTCCATATGTTTTTGCAGTGGAGAAGTTGTAAGTTACATGATAATTTTTTATGAAATCAGATTGTTTATTAGAGAGTAGGTTGTTTGTTTCTAGGTGGAGGGTAATGGATTGGTTGATGATAGATTCCATTACTTTGCAGGTGACGCAGCATAGAGAGATTGGTCTGTAATTTTCAACTAGGCTGGGATCTCCTTTTTTGAAGATAGGGATGACTGTGGCTAGAGACCAAAGTTTGGAAGGGAACTAATCGTGAAAGCTTTATCAAAGATTATGCTTAGTGGTTCTGCTATATTAATTGAAAGTTTTTTTAAGAAGTATGCACATAGTCCATCAGGCCCATTGGGGAATGTCGGATATGAGCCATCACTGTTAACAAAGACTGAGCCAAAGAATGTGTTAAAGAGGTTTGCTTTAACTGTTTCATCAGTACATTCTTTGCCGTTAGATTCTTTTAGTGGTGGGATGGATCTTATTTCTTTAAGTTTATTGTTCACAATTGGAATTTGTGTGTAGAAGGTCTTCTTCTGGCTTGGTGTGGTAAATGGTGAATTCAGTTTTTATTTGGTTGCAAATATTTCTGTAGTGGTTTTTGAAGTTTGCTACATAGCCTTTTTTGTTTCTTCTCCAGAGGGATTTTTTTTGGATTGAAGCTTTTTTCTTGATATGGGTAATTTGGTGTTTTGTTTTTTTTTGGTGGTGATTTGTGGTACGTATAGTTTGATGATTCTATTGATTTCAAGTAGGAATACTTTATAGTGGTCTTCGGCAGTGATACAGGTTGAGAATAGATTTTGCCAGTCAAGAGATGAGATATCGTTGTTTATAAAGTCATAGTTAGCTTTTTTAAAATTGTAGTTAGGAGTACTATTATTATGACGATTTATGTGAGGGCGTATATTGAGATAAAAGTGTATCATGCAGTGGTCACTATTGGAAAAGGATTCTTTTATTTGTAGTCCATAAATTGAGTTTGTGTTATTGCAAAAGATGAGGTTGAGGCAGTTGTTGAATCTTGTATTGTTAGTTACTAGTTGTTCAAGATCTAGGTTTGTAACGGCGTTGTATAGTGTAGTATGGATTGGTTCAGTTGTACATTTATTTGTTATCCAGTTTATAGAAGGTAGATTTAGGTCACCCAGGAAGATGAGAGGATATGGACAAGAGGTAGCCCATGTTAGCAGTGAGGTTAACATATTTGCATGATCGATGTCGTAGTCAGGGGCTCTGTAGCATAGTAAGAATCTATGTGTGGTGTTAATGAATAGGTCACATACAATTAGTTTCAGGAAGAGAAAGTTTATGTGCAACTTGAATATTTTTTAAGTTCAGTGATTTTTTTGTAAAAGATAGCTACACCACCACCTCTCGATCTGTTCACGATCTGATCAAAAAACTTGATACTCTTTGTTTGAAATAATGGAGTCAGGGAGGGATGAGTTCAGCCATGTTTCACAAACAAATATAATATCAAATGTACCATTGTTTAATAAGAGGATAAATTTGGGTAATTTGTTTACAATACTTCTTGCATTTATTAATTTACATTTGAGACCTGTAGTGTTTCGTGTAGGAGAGGTAAGGGGCGTGCATACCTAGTTTTGATTGATAGTTGATTGAGGTGGTTGAAGGAAGGTTGATTGAGCAATGAGTGGTTGACCATTGGATGGATGGAGGTTTTGTACGGGTGGTTGGAGGTTAGTAGGTTGATCGACAGTTGATTGTACGGGTGGATGGATGTTTCGATTGTCAGATGGATGGATGCCTTGGTTGATGGATGGTTGGATGTTTTGAGTGAAGTGTGGTTGAGTGATGGGGATTTGATTGAAGGATTTTCTTTTTATGCAGTCAGCAATCAATGTAAAGGTTAGTTTCTCCTTCTTGTCATCGTTTGACCTCTGAACGAAGTTCACGGGATCTAATACGTTGTAGGAATTGATAAGTCTTGTCTAGCTCTAAGTTTGTTGAAGCTGAGGTTGTTTCTGGCAATTGTGTTTATAGTATAGATGAAATTTCTTTTACTGGTTTCATTTTTGCATATGACTACAGAATTTAGGCGCTACTGAATCATCACAATATTTGAATTCGGGTCCATCTCTGGAGACTTTGGTTATTTCACTAGGGTTGAAGGTTGATAATTTGTAATTTGAAATGATGTTACGTATTTTATCAATATCTGGTTCATTTGTAATATCTAGTCCAAATAATATAGCATTTTGATGCTTTTTTTCTCTCTCAATTGTATCTTTTACTAGAATTGCTACGTTGTTTGGTTGATTGGTAGATGTTTGTGGTTTAGTTTGTGTACAAGGCAATGTTTGTTGGATTGGGAAATGTTTTTGATCAGTTGCGTTTCCATTTATTTGTGCTATAATTCTTTTTTCAAGGTTTGTGAAACCTTTTTTCAAGGTTTACAAGGTGTGCTAGTAATCTTTTTTCTAAGTTTGTTTGAATGGTGTTAATGATAGTTTTTTCTAGGTTTGTTTGAATGTTGTTAATTACAGTTTTTTCTATGTTTGTTAGAATGGAGTTAGTGATAGTTTTTTCTAAGTTAGCTTGAATAGTTTCAATGATATTTTGTTGAGATTTTATAGTTGTATCCATGGTTTGTGTATTATCAGATATAGGGTTATTACAGTTATGACATATTTTTGATTCATATTGGTCATTATTTGCAGTGGCATCTATTGATCGAGAGCGTTTTGTATTTTTGTTGGAATTTCTGTTCGGCTTGGTTGATGTTCTGTTTATATTTTACAGTTAATTTTACTGTAAATGTTACTGTAAATATTTAATGTTAATAGATGGTAAGGTAGAATTTTAGATTCTCTCTCTCTTTCCACAAGATGGCAGTGTTTGGAAGATGGAGGATGGATAGATGGAGGATGGACCAAATTCAATAGTGAAGTAGTATCTCTCTGTTACTCTCTCTCCCTCAATTTCTCTCTCTCTCTCCTTCTTTCTCTCAGATAACACGTTTGGTTATTAAAGCTGTGATGTTAGAGTCAGTGGGGACGTTGATGATGGAGGTTGGCAGCAGGGACGGTGATGGCGGATGTTGGAGTTAGCAACGGAGGAAGTGGTGGGGAAATGAAGATGGGCGAAAGCAGTGATGACGGTTATGGCGGATGTTGGAGGCAGTAGAGAAGGAAGTGGTGGGGGGATGGAGGTGGTTTCCAAGAGACTCACCCAGGCAATTCACTCTGTTCAGCTGTATAGATCTGAACATATCTGTATAAATCTGAATAGATCTGTATAGTTCAGCTTCTATAGATCTGGTACCTTAGTGCCTGTTCTTGTACTGCTATGATCAGTGCCTCAGTGCTGTCTTTACTCCAGCCTTTACCAGACACTGGTAAGATTTCCCAATGTCTGCCAGCTCAGCTATCTGTCCCATTCAAGGTCTTGTCTTGCCATAGCACTTCTTCTACTTGATCTTTCTCCAATATCTGCTACTGCCTACTGATGTACTCTAGGATGTTCTGTGTGTCATCAATGACAGTGGCTTTGACACTCACCAGAACCTTAACACCCTATTTCCTGCTGGTGTACAATCTCTGGGTGATAGACTTGGGGTGGAAACCTGTCTAAATTGTGAGGTCCTTCTGAGTCTTTATATTAGCAGCTTCCACATCCTCCTTTACCCAGCTTGCTAAATTGGCAAGATATCTGATGACTGGGAGAGAAAACATGTTGATGATATGAATCTTGTTCTTCCCAAGAACAGGATTGTTCTGATTGTTCTGATCCTTTCTGTATTTGGATGTTGCTGCCTTCCTTGCCTCTTCATCGTGGTTCCCACTTTGGGACACCTTTGGGACACCAAAGTTCTTGTAATTGGTCTGTATGTCTGCTGTGCGACCGTCTGTTAGTTCCACTCCATTAGTCTTAACTACTTTTCCTCTTGACCACTAGTTTAGTAGCTATGATCCCTGGCAGAAATTTCCATGTTGTAGGGAGGCAGTTTATTGGCTGATAGTTGGACATTGTGGGGACTCTTATGATCAGCACTGTTCTTCCTTGGGTTAGCCAGTCTGGTTTGGAGCCTGCTGTTAGCATCTGGTTCATCTGTATTGCTAGATGTTCATATATTGCTGTTCGTTTCTTAGGTGTGGATCATGTCTAGATGCTGTCCAACTCTTCATGTTCTTGGGTGTGTGGTGCTGTGATGGTGACTGATTCCTGTTCTGGGAGATTACTATGGCTTGCTTTCAAGTCCTGCAGCCACTTTGCTCTGATATTATATGTCTTCTCTTTCTCCCATATTGTCAGCCTCCGCTTATTATTTAAAGTGTTTAGTTACATAGTATGGTGTTTAACTGTTTTATTACTTTGTTAAGTGTTTTATTTCTACTTCATTGTCATGCAAGATTAATGAGGTTGTGGCTCTTTAAGAGCGCTTCGGCTGCCATTTGAAAGGAGGAGGGAGGAGGAATTCAAACAGTCAGACGCGCGCTGGCATCAACGAACTTTGCATACCAGACAGAAGGATAACATTGGAAGAAGAACACCACATGGCCCTTGGGGAGAAGAGAATTGGACTATTTAGGTTGACCTTTGGAGGGAGGAGGGACGAACGGGGGGGGGATATGCATCAGTAAGTCACACCTACTCTCAGATCTTGCTTTCTTTTGCTGCTATCAGACGTACTCAGTAAAAAGTATGTTTCTCTATTATCATACGGAGTCGGGAGTTTCCTTTCTTGGGTATTGATCAGAGGCAAGCTGACATTAAGCAAGATCTCACATCCTCAGCCATCCAGGAAAACTGACTAGGGGCCTGAAAATAAAACGATGTCTGACCCTGATCATGGAGTTGATAAGAAGGAGCAGCCAGAGGCATCCCCATCTCCCAGCTTGAAGAGGACTCCTCAGTTTGGCTGGAGAAATTACAAATAGAGGAGAAATGAGATAAAGCCAAATGGTCGATTGGGGTTGGCAGCTTACCAGAGCCGGGGGAGTTTCCTTTTGGTGTTACAAGAAGGAAGAAAAAAGGGAAGCTCTCCACCTGGAAGCAGGAACAGAGAATCAAGGATGAACTTCAAATTGCAGAGGCAGTGAGACTGTACCGAAATGCAGTCGCAAGACAAGAGGCTCATGAGAGGTGTGAGTTCCCTGCCCAGATCGCCTCAGGGGAGGGGGAAGAAGAAGAAACAGTTTTAGGAGCCACTGGAGGGGCGGCCTATAGTGGAGAGGTTCAAGAGGAACGGGAGCATGAAATACGTTCCCCTGGGCCCACAGATTCCGATAGAGGCCAGAGGCCCTCTGCTGTTCAGATGTTGCCACGCAGAAGAAAAAAACCAAAAATCCCCCAAATACCTGGGAAATTTGATGGCGACCCTAAGGAACTGGGACTATTTCTGGCCTTGGTGAGCAACCATATAGAGGATTGAGGTGAGGACTATTAGTCTGATGCAGCTCGAGTGAGGAGCATGACCCAAGTTTTGGGAGGAAGGGCGGCCACCTGGCCATCATAATGAGGAATTCCCCCTTCTGAGAAATTACGACCACTTCATGGCTGTAAGATTTGAGGACCCTTTGGTGGAGCAGAAGGCCAAGATCCGGATGAGATCCATCAGACAGGGGAGGAAACCAGTGGCCAACTATACCCAAGAGTTTTGTGATCTGGTGGGTCTCATGAGAGGGTGGTCGGAGGTGGCTCTTTTGGATATATATAAAGATGGCCTAAATGGGGATTTATATGCGCTTTGCAGGGTGCGAGCGTCCCCTACGACCCTGTATGGCTGGTTTACCCTGGCAGTGGAGCTGGAGATCGAGTTGGCCAAAGATCACAACCGGAGTGACCGCACCTGGAAGCAGACCCCAACCCAGTTCCAGAAAGGGGCCCCGAAGGGCTTGGTTGCAGCTGATGGCAGGAAGCAGACGTGCTCAGTAAAAGTACCTTTCTCTATTATCATATGGAGTTGGGGGTTTCCTTTCTTGGGTATTGATTGGAGGCAAGCTGACACATATGCTTTTCCAGTACTGTTCAGTTTCTGCTGCTGTTGGCTTTGCTGTACTGTGCTATTGCAGTGCATTGGGATTTATTTATTTAGTGTATGGTGATGTTACTTACATTAATAGCCAGGGGGCTACAGCATTAGTACCAGTGGTGGGTTGCTCCCAGTTCTGTCTGGTTCTTGTGAACCGGTAGTAAAAGTGGTGGGAGGCTCCGCCCAACCGCCCAGACGTCATAATGGACGATCTGCACGTGTAAAACTAATCTGTCTCCTATACTGCACTCTGATAGTGTATGAACATAAACTGAACAGACTAGCAAATGTTGGCAGCCAAACAACTACTTCGTACTAATCAGGGGTGGGTTCTACTTACCTTTACTACTGGTTTGCAGTGGGAGCATGCTTGTGCGCTTCTGCGCATGCTTCTACACATGCATAGATCGTCTATTATGACGATCCACTATCCTACATTATCCATCCACTATATACATACACATCATTACACACACACACACACACACACACACACACACACACACACACACACTCAAGACAAATTGGAACATATCCAAAGAAAGACAGCAGGAAATATTCAGTTAACTACAAATGAAGATCAGTAACTTCCCATGAAGCTTTGGAAAATTTTGGTAATCAGAAAATGTTAACTTTGATTAATTAATTAATTTGCTTGTTAAGTTTATATCTCTGTTTCATCTAGGAGCTCAAGGCAACTTCCATGGTATCTCCTTTATTTATTTTTCTCTATAAGATAAGTTGGGCTGAGAAACAGTGAGAGGCCCAAAATGAATTACTATTGCAGATCTTCTCAATTCTAAAATGATCTTCTAATAGTTATACTTTGGGCTCATCTTCCGCTGACCAATTGTGGGGTGGGCACATTTATTCCTTTATTTATATCCTAGCCATATGTTCCTTGTAAAACCTAACCTAACCCTAACCCTAACTTGTAACAGTAACAACAAACCTTGGTTCACACCTAAACTTAAGCAGCTACGTCATTCCAAAGAGGAAGCCTACAGGAAAGGTGATAAAATGCTGTACAATCAGGCCAGAAATGTACTAACAAGGGAGATCAGAGCAGCAAAAAGAAGCTACTCTGAAAAGCTAAAGAATCAATTTTCAGCAAATGAACCAGCAAACATGTGGAAAACTCTTAAAAGTATCACCGGCTATGGCAAACCTCCCTCCCAGGCTGAAGGAAATCAACAAATGGCAGATGACCTGAACGTGTTTTACTGCAAGTTTGAAAGGAAACTACAGCCACCTATCTCCATAACCCCCATCTCAGACACACCAACAACAGCCAAGCCTCCTACAACTGACCCCATCTCATTGGGTTCACAACCTCTAGTGATCACAGAAAAAGAAGTGCAAAGAAGACAAAAGCCAGGAAAAGCTCCAGGCCCAGACAAGATAACTCCTTCTTGCTTAAAAGTCTGTGCTGACCAATTGGCCCCCTCTTCACCCATATCTTCAATAAATCACTAGATTTGCTATGTGCAAATGTCCTTCTTGCTATGTTCCTTCTTGCTTCAAATGCTCTTCCATCATCCCAGTGCCGAAGAAGCCCACTATCAAGGAACTGAATGACTACAGATCATTTCCTTTAACATCTGTAGTCATGAAAGCCTTTGAAAGGCTAGTGCTTTCCTACTTGAAAACCATCACGGATCCGCTGTTAGACCCCTTGCAATTTGCATACCAAGCAAATAGATCAACAGATGATGCTGTTAATATGGCTCTGCACTACATCTTACAACATCTTGAATCTCCAAAGACCTATGTAAGGGTCCTTTTTATAGACTTTAGTTCAGCATTCAATACCATCATTCCAGACATTCTTCTAACTAAGCTAAACCAGCTACAAATATCTGAACAGACTTGTAAGCAGTGGTGGGATTCTGCCGGTTCTAGGCGGTTTGGCTGAACCGTATGTGAAATTGCCGATTCGCCCCGCCCCTTGCCTCTCCTCTCCCCACCATTACTTACCGGTGTCTGTCGGTGGCCACGTGGCGCTTGGATCGGGTGGCCAGCAAGGCGCTTTAATCGCTGGCTAGAGAGACGCTTGGATGCAGGCAGGCTTCAGTCAATGGGCGCTTTAATCGCGTGGCGCTTGGATTGGGTGGACAGCAAGGTGCATGGATCCGATCTGACAGAAGCCTGCCTGCATCCAAGAGTCTCTCTAGCCAGCGATTAAAGCGCCTCGCTGGCCACGTGGCCCTTCCTTTGCTCCTCCTCCTCCTCTTCTGCACCGATCGCGAGCAGAATTCCCAGGCTCACGTGATCCTTACTCGACTGAGGGGGGTGAGGTGGGGGGGGCATCTCTCCGCACGCCGTGGTAGCCCCGGCCTCCCTCCCTCCCTGTCACGTGGTTTTTTGCAGCATTACCAGTTTCCGGAAACACGTCACAGGACGCGGACCTGACTCCTCCTGCGTCTTGCCCATTCGGAACTTCATTTCGAAACCAAAGCCAACCAAACCAACCGTGCGGGGGGGTGGGGGAGTCGCTGGGGGCCTGCAGGGGGAGGAGGCCGGTGAGTGATTTCCCCCCCACCGGGACTGTTGGGGAGGGGAGGGGGGGATTTGGGAATGAGAGGCGGAGGGTGGGGCCTGGGAGTCCGCAGAGAGGGACCTTTAAACCAGGAGGTGTTTCTATGGGGATGAGGGGCGCTGGCTGTGAGGCTTCTGTGGTGGGGGAAGAAGCCCTTCCCCTGCGTTTGCTTTGCCGGTTGTCACTTCAAAGGCGCTCAGCCTCCCTCGCGCAGCTGGTGGCCTGCTAATCCTTCTTCTCCGGTCCGCCTGCATTCAAGCGTCTCTCTAGCCAGCGATTAAAGTGCGGCCAGCGAGGAGCTTGGATCGGCTGGGCAGCAAAGTGTATGTCAATCGCCTCGGCCTGCTGCACACCCAGCAGGACTGTCCTGCGGCTGCCTCCCACCCACGCAGCGCCAGCCTACCCTACCCCATCTGGAGAAAGAGTGATGGAGAGAAAGAGGGGGCAGAAAATGATGAAGGGGAGAAAGAGAGATGAAGGATAGAAGGGGGAGAAAGATGAAGAAGAGAAAGGGGGGAGAAAGAGAAGGAGGGAGAAAGAGATTAAGAAGAGAAAGATGAAGGAGAGAAAGAGATGAAGGATAGAAGGAAAAAGATGAAGAAGAGAAAAGGGAGAAAGATGGAGAGAAAGGGAAGGAGGGAGAAAGAAATTAAGTAGAGAAAGATGGAGAGAAAGATGAAGGAAAGAAAGATGAAGGATAGAAGGGGAGAAAGATGAAGAAGAGAAAGGGGGGAGAAAGAGAAGGAGGGAGAAAGAGAGATTAAGGAGAGAAAGATGGAGAGAAAGATGAAAGAAAGAAAGAGAGATGAAGGATAGAAGGGGGAGAAAGATGAAGAAGAGAAGGGGGAGAAAGAGAAGGAGGGAGAAAGAGATTAAGAGAGAAAGGGGGAGAAAGAGATGGAGAGAAAGAGGGAGGGAGAATGGATTTGTTCTGGTAATTGGTTTAACAAGCATGGCACTGAAAAAGTGACTTATGACCGTTTTTCACACTTACGAATATTGTAGCAAACTGTCATTAGGGCAAAGAAGCTATGTTACATGACCACCTGGCCTCGCCCACCTGGTCACATGAAGCACCGCAGTTGTGACATGAGTGACATGGTTATTAAAAATGCTGCAACAGGCATAAATGATGACCGGTCGTAAGTGTGAGGACTGGTCAAAAGTATGAGAACCTGTCAGAATCACTTTTTTCAGTCCTCTGGGTAGTCCCTATGTGCATAGGGACTACCGAGAGGGCTGAAAAAAGTGATTTCTGACAGGTTCTGACACTTTTGAACAGACCTCGCATTTATGACCATCTTCACATTTATGCCTGTTGCAGCATTCTTAACCATGTCACTCATTTCACAACTGCTTCTCTTCACTACGGTTACAAGATAGGGCGCAAAATGTAAAATGTGAGGACAGTCGTAAGTGCGAGGACTGGTCAAAAGTGCAAGGACAGGTCAAAAATAACTTTTTCAGCCCTCTGAGTAGTCCCTTGCACATAGGGACTACTCAGAGGGCTGAAAAAAGTGATTTCTGACAGGTTCTCGCACTTTTGACCAGTCCTCACACGTATGACCAGTCATCATTTATGCCTGTTTGAAGCATTTTGTGCATAGGGACTACTCAGAGGGCTGAAAAAGTTATTTTTGACCTGTCCTCACACTTTTGACCGGTCCTCACATCGACGACTGTCCTCACATTTTATATTTTGCGCCCTATCTTGTAACCGTGGTGAAGAGAAGCAGTTGTGAAATGAGTGACATGGTTGCTAAAAATGCTGCAATGGGCATTAATGTGAAGATGGTCATAAGTGCGAGGCCCGGTCAAAAGTGCAAGGACTGGTCAAAAGTGCGAGGACTGGTCAGAAATGACTTTTTTTAGCCCTCTGAGTAGTTTCTATGCCCATAGCCATGGCCACCCAGTTACATGACCAGCCAGCCACGCCTACCTGGTCACGTGACCAGCCGTCCACGCCCACCCGGTCACGTGACCAGCTAGCCACACCCCAAAATAAGCCACGTCCACAGAACTGGTTGTTTAAAAAATTGAATCCCACCACTGCTTGTAAGTGGATCACAAGCTTCCTAACAAACAGGAAGCAGCAGGTGAAGCTAAGCAGGATCACATCAGGTACCTGTACAATTAGCACAGGGGCCCCCCAAGGCTGTGTGCTCTCCCCACTTCTCTCTGTATACCAATGACTGCATCTCCAATGATCCATCTGTGAAACTACTGAAGTTCGCAGACGACACAACAGTGATTGGTCACATTCGAGACAATGACGAATCTGCATATAGATGTGAGGTTGAATGACTAGCCTTGTGGTGCAACCAAACAGGATACTGGGGAGGCTGAAAGCAACCACATGTTTACTGGAGCCGTGTCCGTCCTGGCTGGTACTGGCCACCCGGGAGGTCACGCAAGGCTGGCTCCAGGGAATTGTCAACGCTTCTTTGAGGGAGGGTGTCTTCCCCGCCACCTTAAAAGAGGCGGTGGTGAGGCCCCTCCTCAAGAAGCCCTCCCTGGATCCAGCTGCTTTAGAGAATTATCGTCCTGTCTCCAACCTTCGTTTTGTGGCGAAGGTTGTTGAGAGTGTGGTGGCTCAACAGCTCCCCCAGTACCTGGATGAAACGTCTATCTGGACCCGTTCCAGTCTGGATTTCGGCCTGGGTACAGCACGGAGACAGCATTGGTCGCGTTGGTTGATGATCTCTGGAGGGTTCGGGACAGATGTTCCTCTGTCCTGGTCTTATTAGATCTTTCAGCGGCTTTTGATACCATTGACCATGGTATCTTGCTGCGACGGCTGGAGGGGGTGGGAGTGGGGGGCACCGTTTTTCGGTGGTTCTCCTCCTACCTCTCTGACTGGTCGCAGACGGTGTTGACTGGGGGGCAGAGTTCGACCGCAAGGTGCCTCGTGTGGGGTGCTGCAGGGGTCAGTTCTCTCGCCTCTCCTGTTCAACATCTACATGAAGCCGCTAGCTGAGGACATCTGTGGTTTTTGGGTGCGATGTCATCTGTACGCTGATGACACCCAGCTGTACATTTCCACCCCTAACCATCCCCACGAAGCCGTTGAAGTGATGTCTTGGTTTCTGGAGGCCGTACGGGTCTGGATGGGGAAAAACAGGCTTTGACTCAATCCCTCCAAGACCGAGTGGCTGTGGATGCCAGTTTCCCGATACAGTCAGCTGACTCCCTCGCTGACTGTAGGGGGCGAGGCATTGGCCCCCGTGGAAAGGGTCTGCAATCTAGGCGTTCTCCTGGATGTACGGCTGTCTTTAGAAGATCATATAACAGCCATCGCCAGGGTAGCTTTTTATCAGGTTCGCCTGATTCGCCAGTTGCGTCCCTTCCTAGACCAGGACTCCTTATCCACGGTCACTCACGCCCTCGTCACTTCTCGCCTAGACTACTGCAACGCTCTCTATATGGGGCTCCCCTTGAAGAGCACTCGGAGGCTCCAACTGGTCCAGAATGCGGCTGTGCGGGTAGTAGAGGAAGCAACTCGAGGCTCCCACGTAACACCTCTCCTGCGCAGGTTGCATTGGTTGCCAGTGGTCTTCCGGGTGCAATTCAAGATGTTGATTACCATCTTTAAAGCGCTCCATGGCATAGGACCGGATTACTTACAAGACAGCCTGCTGCTTCCAAATGCCTCCCATCGACCAGTGTGCTCCCATAGGGAGGGCCTCCTCAGGGTGCCGTTGGCCAGACAATGTCGACTGGCGACCCCCAGGAGGAGGGCCTTCTCTGTGGCAGCTCCTGCCCTCTGGAACGAGCTACCTCCAGGAATACATCAACTCTCTGACCTCCGGACCTTTAGACGCGAGCTGAAGACATTCTTGTTTTGTCGCGCAGGGCTGGTCTAATAGTTTTAATGGGGTTTTTAAATGGAGTCTAACTTAAGTTTTTAGTTTTGTATTGAATTTTAACTGCTAGCCAAATTGATTAGGTTTTTTAATAATGTTCTTAATTTTTATGTTCTCGTTTTTATTCGGCTGTAAACCACCCCGAGTCCTTCGGGAGAAGGGTGGTATAGAAATCTAAACAATAAACAAACAAACAAACAAACAAACAAACAAACTGGAACTGAACACACTAAAACTGTAGAAATGTTGGTAGACTTTAGGAGAAACCCTTCCATACTTCCACTTCTCACAATACTTGACAACACAGTATCAAGAGTAGAAACCTTCAAATTTCTAGGTTCTATCATATCGCAAGATCTAAAATGGACAGTTAACATCAAAAACATCATCAAAAAAGGACAACAAAGACTGTTCTTTCTGTGCCAACCCAGAAAGCTCAAACTGCTCAAGGAGCTACTGATCCAGTTCTACAGAGGAATTATTGAGTCTGTCATTTGCACCTCTATAACTGTCTGGTTTGGTTCTGCAACCCAACAAGAAAGACACAGACTTCAGAGGATAATTAGAACTGCAGAAAAAATAATTGCTACCAACCTGCCTTCCATTGAGGGCCTGTATACTGCGCGAATCAAGAAGAGGGCCGTGAAAATATTTACAGATCCCTCACATCCTTGACATAAACTATTTCAACTCCTACCCTCAAAACGACGCTATAGAGCACTGTATTCCAGAACAGCTAGACACAAGAACAGTTTTTTCCCGAAGGCCATCACTCTGCTAAACAAATAATTCCCTCAACACTGTCATACTATTTACTAAATCTACAGTACTATTAATCTTCTCATCGTTTCCATCACCAGTCTCTTTCCACTTATGACTGTATGACTGTAACTTTTTGTTGCTATCATTAAGGATTAAATTGTACCCTATGATCATCATTTGTTTTGTAAATGTTGTACCTTGATGAAGGTATTTTTTTTCTTTTTCTTTTATGTACACTGAGAGCATATGCACCAAAACAAATTCCTTGTGTGTCCAATCACATTTGGCCAATAAATTCAATTCAGTTCTGTTCTATTCTATTCTATTCTATTCTATTCTATTTATTCTATTCTATTCTAAAGTTGATACTGTTTTCTCTAAGTATTACTGTAGATGTTATCTTAATAATATATTAATTCCCAAACTTAAAAATGTCACATTCAAAATAATATCTAAAATATTGGAAATATTTTTTTCCTTATGACATGATATATGGATATCATGCATTATAGATGTTTTATATATTATAGATTAAATCCTAACATGAAGCAGAGTTAAGCTATATGAAAGTTATTTTATCTTATGATATACTGCCGACTCCTGGTGAGGGTATATACGGTGCATTCAGAAAGTATTCAGACCCTCTTCACTTTTGTCAATTTTTTTATGCTGCAACCTTATTCTACACTTGTTGAAATTCTTTTTTTTTTCTTTAATCTACACTCAGTACTCCATAATGACAAAATGAAAACAATTTTAGAAATGTCCGTAAATTTATTAAAAGGAAAAAACTGGCATAAGGCATAAATATTCAGACCCTTTGCAACAACTCTTGAAATTTAGCTTAGGTGACTCTCATTTCTCTTGATTGTTGCTGGCATGTTTCTACACCTTGATTGGAGTTAACCTGTGATAAATTGATTGGACATGATTTGAAAAGGCACACATCTTTTTATAGAAGGCTTCACAAATGACATTGCATACTATAGCAAAGCAAAAGCCATGAGGCCAAAGGAACTGCTTGCAGAGCTCAGAAACAGGATTATTGCAAGGCACAGATCTGGGGAAGGCTACAATAAAATTTCTGCTGCACTTGAAGGTTCCTAAGAGCACAGTGGCCTCCATAATTCTCAAATGGAACAAGTTTGGCACAAACAGGACTCATTCTTTTCCCAATGGTCACTCTGATTAAGCTCCAGAGATCCTGTGTGGAGATGGGACAGAGTTCCAGAACAACCATCACTGCAGCCCTCCACCAATCTGGGCTTTCTAGCAGAGTGGCTAGATTCTGTGGGGCTGTTTTTCAGCAGTAGAGACTGGAAGACTGGGTCAGGATTGAGGGAAAGCTGAATGGTGCAAAGTACAGGGATATCCTCAATGAAAACCTGTTGCACAGCACTCAGGACCTCAGACTGGGCTGAAGATTCATTTTCCAACAAGACAACGATCCTAAGCACAGGATCCCAAGACAACACAGGAGTGGCTTAGGGACATCTCTGTGAATATCCTAGAATGCAAGCAAGAATGGCAGAAAATCTCCCAATCCAAATGTACAAAGCTTGTTGAGTCATACCCAAAATGACTCAAGGTTGTAAATGCTGCCAAAAGGGCTTCAACAAAGTACTGCATGAAGGATCTGAATACTTATGCCAATAAAATATTTCAATTTTTCCTTTTTAATAAATTTACATATATTTCTAAAATTCTGTTTTCACTTTGTCATTATGGGATACTGAATGTAAATTAATGAGAAAAAGTGAATTTCAACAACTGCAAAAATGGGCCGCAGCATAACAAAATTGACAAAAGTGAAGGAAGCCTGATTACTTTCTGTATAATATGCACTGTATAATAATGGTATTATTTAATTTGAAGGCAGAGCACTCCAGCTCTTTTCTTTGTCTATTGTAGTGTGTTCTGTCTATGAGAGCAATAATAAAGGGGCAGATATGGCGGAAGCAGGGGACCGTATCATGTTCGGTGAGTGCGGGATCGTTATTTGCGAACGATCCCACACTCCGGTCCCTCTGATTTTTCCTGTATCCCGGGTGGCCGGGAGCCTCAGAGCCTGGATCTCCGGCTGATGCTATGCAATGCCAGGTCCGTTGTAAATAAAGCCCCCCTCATTTACGATCTTATACAAGACGGGGGTACGAACCTTATTGGCAACCAGAGATACTGGTTGGGCATGGAAAGGGGGGTACCCCTTATAGAAATGTGCCCACCGGGTTTCTGTGCATTCCATCAGCCGAGGACCCAGGGTAGGGGTGGGGGGTGGCGGTTGTTATTAACGAGGGTCTGCGGCCGAGGGAGGCCACTGTACCACAGATAGCTGGCTGTGAATCCCTCTTTGTGAAGTGGGGTCGAGGGATACAGCTGGGCCTGCTGATCACGTACCTGGCTCCTTGCAGCATGACAGCGGCCCTGCCTGAACTGCTGGAGGTAATAGCCAGGCTGGCGGTTGATAGCCCTAGGCTTATTGTTATGGGGGATTTCAACCGGCCATCGTTCGGCGAGGCATCAGCAGCAGCTCAGGAGTTCAGAGCCTCCATGACGGCCTTGGACCTGATCCAATTAGTTGAGGGTCCCACTCACATTGGAGGAAACACGCTGGACTTAATTTTTGTCTCTGGACAGTGACTGAGTGATCTAGATGTAAGGGAATTAGTCATTCAACCCTTGTCATGGTCGGATCACTCTCTTCTTCGACTGGACCTTCGAACCCCCTATCCCCATTGCAGGGAGTTAGAACCAATACGTTGGTTCCGTCCCAGGCGCCTGATGGACCCGGAGAGGTTCCTGACGGAGCTTGGGCCGATTCCTGAGGCCCTGGCCTACGACTCGGCTGAGGAACTCGTCGCCGCCTGGGAAAGGGCAGCGGCGGGGGCCTTGGACTGGGTTGTGCCTTTGCGGCCTCTGACCCGGCGCTGTTCTCGATCGGCTCCTTGGTTTTCCGAGGAGCTGAGGGAAATGAAGCGCCGGAAACGATACCTGGAGAGTGTCTGGAGAGTCAGCCGTTCCGACTCGGATTGAACACTAGTAATCTAGGGGCGATAGGGGCGGCGAAACGGGAGTACTTCGCCGCTCTCATCGCATCGGCAGATAATCACCCAGCCGCCTTGTTTAGGGTGACCCGCTCCCTTTTCTCTCTGGCCCCCTTGCAAGGTCATGCTAAGTATCTGCATGATAAAATCGCTCAGATTCGGGAGGGGCTGGACCACAGTCTGGGTAGATTCAGACGGGTGGACGGGGGCAGGTCTTGAGGTTGCCAGCTGGGAGGAATTTGATCCTGTGGCTCCCGAGGACATGGACAGGATACTGAGGAGGTTGAGAGCAACCACATGTTTACTGGACCCATGTCCCTTCTGGTAGGTACTGGCCACACAGGCTTACACGAGGCTGGCTTCAGGGAATTATTAATGCTTCTTTGAGAGAGGGTGTCTTTCCGACTGCCTTGAAAGAGGCGGTGGTGAGACCCCTCCTCAAGAAGCCTTCCCTGGACCCGGCTGTTTTAGCGAATTACCATCCGGTCTCCAACCTTCGCTTTGTTGCAAAGGTTGTTGAGAGTGTGGTTGCTTACCAGCTCCCTCTGTACCTGGATGAAACCGTCTATCTGGACCCATTCCAGTCTGGTTTCCGGCCTGGGTACAGCACAGAGACGGCTTTGGTCGCGTTGGTGGATGATCTCTGGAGGGCCTGGGACAGGGTGTTCTGTTTCCTTCCCCCCAATACTCCCAGCAAAGAGTCAGTCAGAGGCCTTCTTTTCTCCTTTTATTTACATAAATAGATGTCCTGGCCACGTCTACCCACGGGCCTGCCAAGTTTCTGGAGATAACGAGGAAATTATAGATAAGGCCAGAATTACTCACGAATATATTCTTCCCTCCATTGAGACAGTTAGCCCGCGCCAATTCATTGCTTTGTCCAAGACAAAAAACCAGGAAGTCCCGCCTCCTATTTATAGTCTCTGCAGATGTCACTGCATGACAATTATGACTTGGCTTTATTCCAACGCTGCTTCTGCTGCGCGTGCCGGTCACGCCTGCGCAGTCTTGTATCACTCCAAAACTGTTCTTGGGGCGTTGCCAAATCAGAAGAAGGCTCCAGAGAATCAGGTCTTGCCGGCCCCTCCTCCTCCCTTTGAGTGGGTGCCAGGGAGGGAAAGGGCTCAAGAGAAGCAGGGCTTGCCAGGTCTTCTCCCTCACTTTCTGAATCATCCGAGTCCAGGAGTCCGGGTCCAGGAACCTGGGTCACAACACAGGGGTTGTTCCTCTGCCCTGGTCCTATTGGACCTCTCGGCGGCTTTTGATACAATCAACCATGGTATCCTGCTGCAGCAGCTAGAGGGGTTAGGGGTGGGAGGCACCGTTTTTCGGTGGTTCTCCTCCTTCCTCTCGGGCCGGTTGCAGACAGTGTTGGCGGAGGGGCAGAGGTCGACCACGAGGCACCTCCTATGTGGGGTGCCGCAGGGGTTGGTTCTCTCGCACCTCTTGTTCAACATCTATATGAAGCCGCAGGGTGAGATCATCCGTGGTTTTGGGGTGCAGTGTCATCTGTACGCTGATGATACGCAGCTGTACATTTCCACCCCAAACCACCCCAACGAAGCCGTTGAAGTGATGTCCCAGTGTCTGGAGGCCGTGCGGGTCTGGATGGGGAGAAACAGGCTCCGGCTCAACCCTTCCAAGACCGAGTGGCTGTGGATGCCGGCATCCTGGTATAATCAGCTGACTCCATCGCTGACTGTGGGGGGCGAGTCATTGGCCCCCACAGCAAAGGTCCGCAATCTGGGCGTTCTTCTGGATGCACGGCTGTCGTTGGAAGAACAAATGACGGCCGTTGCCAGAGGAGCTTTCTATCAGGTTCGCCTGATACGCCAGTTGCATCCCTTCTTAGACCGGGATGCCCTATGCATGGTCACCCATGCCCTTGTCACCTCCCGTCTGGATTACTGTAACGCTCTTTACATGGGGCTCCCCTTGAAGAGCACCCGGAGGCTTTAGCTGGTCCAGAATGCAGCCGCGCGGGTGATAGAGGGAGCAAATCGAGACTCCCATATAACACCACTCCTGCATAGGCTGCACTGGCTTCCGGTGATCTTCCGGGTGCAATTCAAGGTATTGGTTACCACCTTTAAAGCGCTTCATGGCATGGGACCTGGCTATTTACAGGACCGCCTACTGCGACCGACGGCCCCCCAGCGACCAGTGCGCTCCCATAGAATGGGCCTCCTTGGGGTGCCGTCGGCTAGACAATGTTGGCTGGCGACTCCCAGGGGGAGGGCCTTCTCTGTGGGGGCCCCAACCCTCTGGAACAAATTACCACCAGGTATTCGCCAACTCCCTGATCTCTTGACTTTCTGACGTGAGCTGAAAACATGGCTGTTTCATTGTGCAGGACTGGCCTGATAGTTTTAATTGGGAATTTTAAATGGGTTTTAATGAGTCAGCCTAAATTTAAATATTTCATTTTAAATTATTTTGTTTGTAAAATTGTTTTAACATGGCTGTACACCGCCCTGAGTCCTTCGGGAGAAGGGCGGTATAGAAACATAAATAAACAAACAAACAAACAAACAAATAAATAAATAAATATTTGAATGTTTTCAGTGTTGATATTAATATGCAGCAAATAATAGAGGTAGTAATTTAAGCTATTAAATAATTTAAGTCCTGCTCAGTGCATGAATGCAAATTAAAACACCCCAGCCTTTCATTTCAAATACATCCACTATGTTCACATCAGTGGCGGGATTCAAAAACATTTACTACCAGTTCTGTGGGCGTGGCATAACTTGGTGGACATGGCATGGCTTGGTGGGCATGGCAGGGGAAGGATACTGTAAAATCCCCATTTCCTCCTGATCAGCTGGGACTTGGGAGGCAGAGAATAGATGGGGGCAGGGCCAGTCAGAGGTGGTATTAGTTCTCCGAACTACTAAAATTTCCGCTACTGGTTCTCCAGAACTGGCCACAACCTGCTGAATACCACCTCTGGTTCACATCACCAGCTCTCTAGAGGTTTGGTTCCATTTTCTTACTGTTAGAAAAACTTCATTAATATTTAATGATCCAACTTTCTGCAGTCAGTGAATGATGGAGATTTATTTTTCTTTTAACTTCCTTTTTGAAGAGTGCTTGATATTCCCTTCTTAGTCTTTTTTTCTCAAAACTAAACATTCCCATTTTAGGTTGTGCTCTCCAGATCATACTTCCAGTTTTCTGAATCTTTCCTTAAATGTTGTACCAGAAGGAGATGCAATATCAACACAGAAGAAAATAAGGCAATTATATCCACTAATTGGAAACTATATTTCTAATTATATGCATGAAAAACAAATTTCCTGGATTTTGAATCGACAGAGGAAATTAGAACCATCTGTCCCATGTTGTCTAAAAGAAAGCTATAGTGAATTTTCCTGATGTGCTCTGGTTTCAGTGTTTATGCATTCTGAATAAAATTCCAAGTTTCAGATCATTTTGCATTATTGCCTGCCCATAACAATCTTCTTCATCTTCCAGAAGTAAAGAATGGATCTTACTAAACTGAGCAAATTAATTATTGTTGAGAATACCTAGTCTGTGATGTTTAACTCATGATGTTTAACTCATAGAATCATCTATTACAATGTCCTTCCTGTCGAAGACTACTTCAGCTTCAATTGCAACAATACACGAGCACACAATAGATTTAAGCTTAATGTTAACCGCTCCAATCTTGATTGCAGAAAATATGACTTCAGTAACAGAGTTGTTAAAGCTTGGAATAAACTACCTGACTCTGTGGTCTCTTCCCAAAATCCCCAAAGCTTCAACCAAAAACAGTCTACTATTGACCTCACCCCATTTCTAAGAGATCTGTAAGGGGCGTGCATAAGAGCACAAGCGTGCCTACAGTTCCTGTCCTGTTGTTTCCTTTCGTCTCCTGCTTGGGCAGGGGGTTAGATTAGATGACCTGCAAAGTCCTTTCCAACTCTGTTAATCAGTTATTCTGTTATCTGTTATATAAAAATTACATATAAAAAAAGGAAGGCGGGGGGAAAGCGATAAGGGTACACAACCCACGGATCAAAAAGTTCCGGCCGGTGGATGTCAATAAAGACTGTACCTTCCGGTTTTTTCTGGATCATAGAGAGCACAGCGGCTTTAAACGGGCTCAACTTCCGTTTCCTTTCCGAAGAGCGAAGTGGTTTTGACGATTGCTCTAACGCAGGGGTGTCCAAACTTTTTTGAGTGAGGGCCAAATACAGAAAAATAAGCAAAGGCCCGGGCCACCGGGGGGGGGGGGAATGGGCGTGGCTTATTTTGGGGTGTGGCTTGGTGGTCATGTGACTGGTGGGCGTGGCTAACTGCTCATGTGACTGAGTGGATGTGGCTATGGGCATAGAAACTACTCAGAGGGCTAAAAAAAGTAATTTTTGACCAGTCCTCACACTTATGACCATCCTCACATTTATGCCCATTGCAGCATTTTTAACAACCATATCACTCATTTCACAACTGCTTCTCTTCACCACGGTTACAAGATAGGGTGCAAAATGTAAAGATAGTTGTAGGTGTGAGGACCAGTCAAAAGTGTGAGGACAGGTCAAAAATAACTTTTTCAGCCCTCTGAGTAGTCCTTATGCACAAAATGCTGCAACAGGCATAAATGATGACCGGTCATAAGTGTGAGGACTGGTCAAAAGTGTGAGAACCTGTCAGAAATCACTTTTTTCAGCCGTCTGGGTAGTCCCTATGCACAGTTTAGGCTTAAGTATACGAAAGTTTGGTGGTTGAGACACGAAGGACTTCACAGAGATGGCTATCAGTCATTCTGGATCTCAGTCTGCTTTTGTTCTGATTTAACAGAGAAAATGTTTGTTCACATATGTATGTTGAGCCGAACAGGCTCATCATTCTTTTTGCATGGCGTCTCATCAGAGGAAACTTGGCATGATCCAAATTCTGATAGAAGTCAGGGAGGGAGAGAAGCTGATGTTGACTCTTCAGAGAATCATCACATTGCATTTCAATCAGTTCTAACTGCAGACTCTCCTCCACTTCTTCTGCATCCACCAGGAAGGGGGTCGAGAACAGCTTGATTTGTTTTTCAATGACAGAAAAATCTTGAAAACGCTGGTTGAATTCTGTCACGAGAGATGTAATTACAGAAACATATTTCTCCTTTTTAGCAGAAAGGTCTGCCTTTGGAAAAGCAGACTTGATTTCAGACAGCGCAGGGAAGTGTACAGCATTAAAGCTTCGTAGTTGTGTCTCAAACAGGCGGAGCTTTACACAGAAGGCTTTCATGTGCGCATACAGGTGTGATACCAGCTGTTCTTTGCCTTGTAGGTTCTTGTTCAGTGTATTCAGATGATGAGTAAGATCAACTAAAAATGCCAGGTCTGCCAGCCACAGAGGTCCCCTCAGTTCATGAAGAGGTCGGTCCTTCTCTTTCAAAAAATTGTCGATTTCTGATCTCAGCGAATAAAACCGCTGCAGCACAGAGCCACGGCTGAGCCAGCGCACATCAGAGTGGTAGAGTACATCCCCGTATTCAGCATCCACGTCAGATAAGAAAGCTTGAAATTCCCTGTGGTACAGTCCTCTAGCTCGAATTATGTTGACAGTTTTTACAACAGTGTTCATCACATTGCCCAGCTGCACAGTCTTGGCACACAGTGCTTCTTGGTGGATTATACAGTGCATCCTAACAGCCTCACCTCCGCTCTCTTTTACCTTGACGCACACCATGGATGCCATTCCTTTGCGCTCACCCGTCATGGCCGGAGCTCCATCCGTTGTTACTCCACAGAGCTTGTCCCATTTAAGCCCCATCTTTTCAACTGCCTCTGACACAGTGTCAAAAATATTTCCACCTGTCGTTGTGCCTTTTAGGCTCATCATATCAAGCAGCTCCTCCGACAGCAAAATTATCATCGACTCCCGCAAAAAATTAAAAGCTGTGCGGTGTCTGTGGCGTCTGTGCTCTCATCATGCTATCGAGTAAAATCAAAAGCACAAGCTTTCTCTCAGCTGAAGTTTCAGGTTAGCTGACAAGTCCTCGATTCTCCGCACCACTGTATTTCTGGATAAGGTCACATTGTTGAAATCCTGCACTTTTTCCGGGCACATTACTTCTGTGACTTTGATGAGGCACTGCTTTATGAAATCACCGTCTGAGAACGGTTTGCCATGCTGGGCAATAAGTTTTGCGACTTCATAGCTTGCTGCTGTATGCTTTTCCTGTATTTTGTTAGCACGAAATAAAAACTGTTGTTGAGCTTGCAGGCTAGCTGCCATTTGCTTGAATTTCTGTGCTCGTTTGGCACCTGTGTACGATGCGTAGCTCTGATGCTTGGTCTCATAGTGCCGACGGACATTATACTCTTTCATCACGGCAACATCTTCATTGCAAATCAAACAGACACACTTTCCGTTGATTTCTTTAAAGAAATATTCATTTTCCCACCGTGTTTGAAATCTTCTACACTCACTTGCTGTCTTGCGTTTCTTCGGTGCTGCCATTTCTGATGACTCGTGGTAAATATTTAGGACTATATTAGAGGCCTGAAAACCTGGGACATTACAATACAGATGGATACAGTCAGTCTACTAAAAAGCAACAATATGTGGATATCATCTTCATTTAAGGGGGGAAAATGTTTCATATTCATTCATCTTGGCAGGGTGTCAAACTTGGTCCCTTAAGACTTGTGGACTTCAACTCCCAGAGTCCTCAGCCAGCAAAGCTGGCTGAGGAACTCTGGGAACTGAAATCCACAAGTCTTAAAGAGACCAAGTTTGGACACCAATCTTAACTTTGTTTTGTATTTGGTATGAACTTGAAACTCCTTCGTTATTCCCTGCCCAAGGGGTGGAGGCGCGAGCCTCACCAGGCGGCCCGAGGAAGGCGAGGATAGAACTGCTGGGCCGGGCACGGCCAGCAGCCTCTTCGCGCTTGCCGCCTCCCCCTCGCCGTTATTCCCTGCCCGAGGAAGGCGAGATAGAACTGCTGGGCGGGCACGGCCAGCAGCCTCTTCGCGCTTGCCGCCTCCTCCCCTCCTCGCCGTTATTCCCTGCCCGAGGAAGGCGAGATAGAACTGCTGGGCCGGGCACGGCCAGCAGCCTCTTCAGCGCTTGCCGCCTCCTCCCCTCGCCGTTATTCCTGCCCGAGGAAGGCGAGGATAGAACTGCTGGGCCGGGCACGGCCAGCAGCCTCTTCGCGCTTGCCGCCGCCTCCTCCCCTCGCCGTTGTTCCCTGCCCGAGGAAGGCGAGGATAGAACTGCTGGGCGGGCACGGCCAGCAGCCTCTTCGCTTGCCGCCGCCTCCTCCCCTCGCCGTTATTCCCTGCCCGAGGCGAGGATAGAACTGCTGGGCCGGGCACGGCCAGCAGCCTCTTTCGCGCTTGCCGCCTCCTCACCTGTTTCTCGATGGCTGTCACTGCCACCACGCGTGTCCGACATGGGGAGGCGCGAGGAGCCTCGCCAGGCGGCCCGAGGAAGGCGAGGGTAGAACTGCTGGGGGCAGGCACGGCCAGCAGCCTCTTTCCCGCTCGCCGCCTCCTCTGCCCCCTCCCTTCATTATTCCCCACCCATGGGGAGGAGCTGCGAGCCTCGCAGCGCGAAAAGGGCCATATTAAATTATACTTCCAGAATTTGCTGCGGGCCAATAAAAACTGACCCGCGGGCCGCAGTTGGCCCGCGGGCCGTAGTTTGGACACCCCTGCTCTAACGGCTAGACGAGCTCTTCTGACTCCATTTCCGGGTAGGGTGACCATGGATTGGATTCCTAGATGCAACTCACTTCTCCCTCCCTCCCTCCCTCCCTCTTCAGGTGGATATCTCATAACAAACTCAGAATTTAAGTTTTTATTTCTAGAATGTGGACAGCGGAGCAAACACACGCTTTGACAGCTAAGATAGGAGACTCTGATTTTAAGGGAAAAAATCCTATATTTCTTCAAAGTCTCTCCTGATGCCAAATTTAAAAACTGTCTACTATTGACCTCACCCCATTTCTAAGAGGTCTGTAAGGGGCGTGCATAAGAGCACAAATGTGCCTACCGTTCCTGTCCTATTGTTTCCTTTCATTATATCCAATTAATATAGTTATTACATACTCATACTTATATATATGCTTATATATTGTATAATTATTTCATGCTTATGCTTATATATACTGTGTGACTAAATAAAATAAATAAAATAAAAATAAAAATGTGTTCTTGGGAGAAGGCCTGGCTGCTAATAAATTGCATAAATCTGGAACATCTTCTTGTCTTATCAAAAATGCTCCATAGTGCCAACAACTTGTTTTGATTAGAAAATTCAAATTATTTTAAAACACATTCTTGTTATATAGCTTATAGGTAGTCCTCAACTTTGAACCTTTAGTAACAATTGTTCAAAGTTATGACAGTACTGAAAAAAGTGATTTATGACTGGTTCTTACCATCACACATGGTTCACATGATCAAAATTGGGCACTGGCAACTACCTTTACTTCCTGACGTTTGAAATGTCTCAGAGTCATTTGATTGCTATTTGCAACCTTCAGAGGGCTTCCAACAAATAAAGTCAATGGGGGAAGCCAAATTTGCATAAGGAACATATGATTTGCTTAACAACTGCGACAAAAAGATCATAAAATTGGGCATAGCCCATTCAATAACCACATCACTACTGACAGAAGGCCTGGTTCCAATTGTGATCATAAGTTGAGGACTACCTGTATTTAGTCCATTTCCAGATTGATTCCAGAGTATAAATGTTGACTTTGCAAAGAATAGTGTACTTGTCCACTTTTGACATTTTCCTCCTTAGCCTAAAAACAATGTTGAGACTTTTAGCAAAGACCTCAGATATTTCTGTTTATATTTTAAATATTTCCTTTTGCAGCTGATAGATGTCTTTTTCTTCTTGTTCCTCTTTGCTGTGTGGATGGTGGCTTTTGGTGTAGCCAGACAAGGGATCCTACGAAAAAATGAACAGCGTTGGGAATGGATATTCCGATCAGTCATCTATGAGCCTTACCTTGCAATGTTTGGCCATTATCCTTCTGATATTGATGGTATCTATTGAAATATAGTACTAATCAGTAAGGGGTTGGTGTAGTTGGGAAACAGATACACATATATTTCCTTTTGTCATTGTGGTTTGCTTGGGGGAGGATAGAACTGAGCGTTCATTTTATTTCTCTCTGAAAAATTATTATTACGTTTGGTGTTAGTTTTGAGTTATGGAAAGCTAGAATGAAAATGATGTTAATAAATGTGTAATTCAGAAAGGCCTTTCATGCTGGATTTAGATCAGGGGTAGTCAACCTTTTTATACCTACCGCCCACTTTTGTATCTGTTAGTAGTAAAATTTTCTAACCACCCACCGGTTCCACAGTAGTGGTGATTTATAAAGTGTATCATCATCTGCGCATGCCTCTCGCGCATCGTGGATTGGGTTGGGGGGGGCGCCGGCTACCAGCTCTGCTTCTCTGTTACAGCTGGGTGGTGTGGGGGAGATGCGCGAGCTATTCGGGGATGAGGCTCTTTTGTTTGCGGTCACACTCTAGCACCATTTAGTTTCACTTACGTAACGTGAACTAAACTTATGTGTGGGCGATACAAATAGTACATTTTCAGAAATTTAAATTGTCACGGGGAATTTTATGAAAACCTAATGGAAATGTTTTTAAATAATGCTATGAAATTTTTTTAAAAAGTCAATTAAATTTTTAAAAAGGAAAGTGCTTCAGTATCGGACAAAACCCCTACCGCCCACCATGAAAGCTGGAACACCCACTAGTGGGCAGTAGGGACCAGGTTGATTTAGATGCTAATGTTACTGACAGAAAAAATGCCAAATGACACTATTGGACTGCTTGTTTTTCCTTTTCATGAGACTTTAGGACTTCTACTCAATTTTTATTCTTTTTGACTGAAAAAAAGTTTTTTATGACTCCTGGTCACTATATCTATTGTTGCTAATGAATAAGATGCTCCTGAAAAAGAAAGAGAAACCAAACATTCTCCATGCAAGTTAGCTGCTGTTCTTTTTTGTACCTTTCTTTGTTCTCAGTGAAGAGATTCAGCTACCTTGTCACTTCTATCATTAGGAAAACTATGGAGTGGCCAAAGCAAAGTTGCCCAGATAGTTGTGGCAGATGTGACAGAGGGAAAAGGGAATTCTGGAGAATAAGCATGGACCTAGATCATGGAACTGCAAATGATACATGAATGAGAAAAGGAGTTATGTTGTTTTCTGCCTTCCCTTCTAAAGACAGGAGCTGAAATGCCTCTAAACCAGAACACCTGCAAGGGCATGTGCCCTTGATTTTGGTTGCCTAAAGCTATACCTAGTTAGCATAGACATGATTAAGAAAGAGCGATGTTGGCAGGCACTCCATAATTTTCTTCTTGGAAAATTAACAATAGATTGAAGTAACATTGTTTAAAATTTATCCAAAAAACAAACAAATTCTACTCTTCTGATTGATAATGTTTCTGTTAGATCCTAGGTAGGTCCCATGGGAAAGAAAAACCCTCAAATGCATTTGGTTGAATGATAGGTTATTTTACTAAAGGATACTAGTTCCAGCAGTCAGGCTAGAACTAGGTTTTCCCACATGAAAAAGTTACAAATTGTTCCCCTCATCCCAGTCCTCTTCCCATCATCTTCAGCCAATGAAGTGCCACATAACTGTTTTGAGAAGCACTGAGGTATTTGGGGTTGTCCTCATTCCACTCTGAGGGTGTATGGCCTTGAGTGATGGCACAAACCAGTTCCATGCATCTCTGGTCTTCATTACACTGTCATCCCCCTTCCATACTTCTCATTGCATCCCCATACATGTTTATTGTCCATTTGTTCACCCCATGTCCCCCTCCACCTAGCCTTTGATGGCAGGATGCCAGCGAGATGCCAGCCAAAGATGGCAGATCTGACAGTTTCTTGCAGAAATAAGGATCCCAGATTCCCAACATAAACTGTTTTACCACTTTGCTGCCAACTCCATTTCTTTTGAAAGTGGTGTGTGGTGAAGGTGGTGAAGGTGGTGATGCATGTACAAAAGGGGCTGGACATACATCATAATAATATGCTATATAATTGTCCCCGATCAATGTTTAAGAAAATAAAGACCCAACTCCATCAATTTGAAGAGATTGGTAATTTTTACTAAACATGTCAGATTGCAAGGAAAGCAAAGCCAGAACTGAAAGTAATTATAACTGTACAAAGTACAGTTCCTCTCTTGATCCCTCCTCCCTCCAGAGTTCAAATAGTCATAGTCCAATGTCCTCTTCCTCCTTGGCCACATGTTGTTTCACTTCCGATGTTCTCCCTCTGTCAATCTTCTGGATGGAATGTGAAGCAGGCAACTCCCGTTACATTCATGCGTCAAATCAGTTCAAACGTCTGTTTGAAAGACTTCCTCCTCCTCCACCTGAAATGACAGCCGAACCCTGGCAACAGTAAAACCCTCCACCCTCCCCCATAAATCATGTAAGACATTCAGTAAGAAGAAAACCTTTAACAAAGTAATAAAACAGTAAAACACTCCAATAGGTAAAATACACTTAAAATAGGAGGCTGACACACTCTTTGGATGCTTTTGAATATGGAGATTTATTTGTTATATTTTCATCCTGCTTTTATTACTTTATAAGTAACTCCAGGCAGTGAACATACCTAATGTTTCTCCCTCCTATTTTCCCCATAACAGCAACTCTGTGAAGTGAATTGAGTTGAGAAAAAGTGACTGGCTCAGTCATCTAGCCAACTTTCATGCCCAAGGCAGGACTAGAATACAATGTCTCCTGGTTTCTGAATTAAATTCTTAATTATTTATTATTTTTACACTTTTTTATCATGACTACTTTATTATATTTGCAGTTTTTCCTGTATGTTTTAATAGCATTGTATTTTGTTGTAACCCTCAGGAATCTGAATGATTTGGTGCAGTACAAATTTAATATAAAATAATTATTATTGCTGTGTTTCTGATACTAAAATCATCAATACTACCAACACATCAATAACTTTATATCAAAATAAATCAGTTCTTCTGATAATTTAATATTGTTTTCTGTTTCTTCCTTTTATAATAGGTACCACATATGATTTTGATAGCTGTACGTTCCTTGGAAATGAATCCAAGCCTCTATGTGTAGAAGTGGATTCTAGTAACCTCCCCCGTTTCCCTGAGTGGATTACTATTCCATTAGTGTGCATCTACATGCTGTCCACCAATATCCTCTTAGTTAATTTATTAATAGCCATGTTTGGGTATGTATCAGGTTGGAATGCTTCCCACTTCCAAAAGTCAGCATTGCTGGCTTTTAAAGTCTTCCTCAAGCTGAGTTCCATTGCTCTTTAATTTATTTATTTGTTTATTTTTAAGTGAATAAACTAGATTAGTTCATTCGAATCAGCTGCAAGTTTTGGGAAGCATATCAGCCAAAATTTCATTACTTTCATCTTTTTGCTGCTTAGTAATATTAGGACATAAATAGATCAATATCAATACAGTAATTTTAATTAATAAAGTAGTATCAAAAGTATCAAATTTCAAAATAAATCTCAATTTTAAAATACTTGCCTCTCTCCTGTACTTTGCACAGAAGTACCAAATTAAACAAGAAGAAACATAATATAATTATATTTTAAAAGTCCTAGAAAATTAATATAAACAGGACAATTTACTTTTAGCTTCTCATGTTTCCTTGGAAAGAACAATATAACTGAAACAAATGCAACAGAATATTACAGTCCTGATGAAATATTATTAAGGCTTGCATTTGAAATAGTAGGAAATTTATTCTTAGTAAGTGGAGTACTTCTATGCAAATTAAATGTGAACTACAAGATGTATCTATGCTAATACAATAAAATATATGGAAAAATGTTTTTGATATGAATTGTATATGAAATACATAAAGCATGTTCTTGTTTCTGTTTCTTATTAACAATAATAATTTATTAAACTTGTATGCTACCCAACTCCCAACAACTCTGAGTGACTCATATCAAACAAAAATTAAATAATATCAACAAAGTATGACAAGTGATTAGATGGAAAGATGGAAAGAAAAATTTGTTTTTGTCAAAGACCTAGGTGAAAATTAGAACAGTAAAGCAGTAAATTTTTTAAAGAAAAGATTATGGGACTAATCTCATGTGTTAATTTTTCCTTTAGATATACTGTTGGATCAGTTCAGGAGAATAATGACCAAGTATGGAAGTTCCAGCGCTACTTCTTGGTTCAAGAGTACTGCAGTCGATTAGCTATACCATTTCCATTTGTCATCTTTGCCTATATCTATATGGTGATGAGGAAACTTTTTAAATGCTGTTGTAAAAATGAATATAGAGAATCATCCATTTGCTGTAAGTTATTTTCATCAGATACTAAATGGTAGAAGGGGAAGCAAAATAAGATTTATTTTATTTTTTTAAAAAGATAAAAGATTTCTCAAATTATTGCCGAGATGGCAAACCTATGTCACGTGTGCCACAGGTGGCACGTGGAGCCATTTCTGTGGGCATGCGAGTCATCACCCTAGGTCAGCTCCACCACGTATGCATGCGCGCCTCCCACCGGCCAGTTGATTTACTGGTCTCTGCCACGCATGTGGGAGATGCGCACCATGCCCATGCCGCCCCGCCCGCAGCACATTTTGGATGCAAAGTAAGTAGAGGGCTTGCGCAGAGGCTCTGGGAGAGTGAACAATGGACCTACCAGAAGACCGGGAGCAAGCCGTTTCTGGCCTCCGGAGGGCCTCCGGAGGGCCAGGGAGCCCATTTTCGCCCTCCTGGAGGCTCCAGGATAGCCTCCAGAGCCTGGGGAGGGCAAAAAATGGGCCTACTGGAAGTCTGGATATGGTCCGTTTTCAGCCTCTGGAGGCTTCAGGGAGGCCTGCTAGGCCCAAAATGAGGCACCGAGGGATCATGTGCACATGTGTGTGCACATATGCAGGGGAGCAAGGCAGCACAGGTGGGTTGCATGTGCGGGACGTTGCATTATGGGTGTGGGCACGTGCGCGAGACAAAAAGGTTAGCCATCACTGCTATATTGCTATACTTTTTTTTTTTTTTTTGTTTACATTTATACCCCGCCCTTCTCCGAAGACTCAGGGCGGCTTACAGTGTATAGGGCAATAGTCTCATTCTATTTGTATATATTTTTACAAAGTCAACTTATTGCCCCCCCAACAATCTGGGTCCTCATTTTACCTACCTTATAAAGGATGGAAGGCTGAGTCAACCTTGGGCCGGGCTTGAACCTGCAGTAATTGCAGGCTTTGTGTTCTTAGTAACAGGTCTTAATAACAGGCCTTACCAGCCTGAGCTATCCGGCCCTGTACTTTTGTTATAATACATTTGAAAACAATATACTTTTTTTAAAAAATTATATATATATATATGCATACACAGAACATACATGCATACCTTGTGGCTTGTCTTGTGGGAAAATTAGGTGTGACCTTGGCCAGAATCTCAGTGAAGTGGTTTGAGTGGGAAGTGAAGTTTTAAAGCAAAGCAGAGTAGCATTTCCATTAATTCCCTATCAGTAGTGAGTCGCTTACCTTTGCTACTGGTTCGGAACTGTGAGTGCACTCACGCGCAGTGCTTCTGCACATGCACAGAACCTTCTGCACATGCTCAGAGTGTCCATGATGACATCTAGGTGGATGGGCAGAGCCTCAAACCACCACCACTACTGATTTGCCCGAACCCGGGCGAACCAGTAGAAACCCACCACTGATGTAATCCTTCAAATACTTAGAAATGTGAACACCTTTTGAATAAACATGCATAGCTGTATGTATGTGTGTGTGCATGTGTGCGCATATGCACAGTGTACAGTTGAAGCAGGTCTGGATTACCCTTCTAGATTGTATCTCTACCATCTGTGTTCCTTTTGTCAATAAAGCATACATGGTGGTATGGATTTTGTATGTTGAAGGTTCAAGAAATGAAGATAATGAAATTTTGGCATGGGAAGCTGTCATGAAAGAAAATTATCTTGTGAAAATCAACACCAAGCCCAGTGACTCACCTGAAGAGTATGTCAACTTTCTTTTCTGTTTGTCTGTTCAGTTTCCAGGTTGCTTTGAAATCAAAAACTAAGAATATATAGTGACAGATTTTTATAGTTACAAAAACATAAATCAGTTGATTAAAATACCATTTATTGATTCTGCTTTGAAGAATGATAGATGATCTGTTAGGGTTTTGTAATACCTGGGAATTTTTTAAAGCCTCAAATGCCGAAATACTATCTTGAATGTTTAAATCTTTTAAAAAAATAATATTTATTTAGAAAATGTATATGGCCACCAACTCACTCTCAGTGACTCTGGGCAGCTTAGTAAAAAAAAGTGATTAATTTTACTTTTTTTTTTTATTAAAAAAGTTTTATTTTAACATTCATATCCAATAACATATTTAATGTACCATCATATACAATTAATCGGACCTGCCCAGTCACCACCCCCTTCCCTTAACTCTCTTCCCTCCTCTACCTTCTTCTACTTTCCACAACCATCCTCCCCCTCTCTTATCTACATCCTCTCCTCCTTCCTCCCTACTCCTTTCTTCTCCCTCTTCTATCCCTCTTCCTTCCTTTCCTCTTCCTCCTCTTCTCTTTCCTACCTCCTTCTCTCTTCTACTTCCTTCTTTCCCATCATTCTGAAGTGGTAGCCAGGCAGCTCCGATCTTACATTAATTATACGTCTTCGATCATCTTTGTACATTGACCATCAATCCATTTTCTACCTCATCCCCCTCCCCTCTTCCTTCCTCCCTACCCCGGGACTTCCCAGAACCGAATACAGGGTATAAAACTAACAACAAAAATTAAAATATAACACAAATCATAATCCATAGTCACTCCTTAAAACCTCAACTCCCCTTCCAGAAACAAAGAAAATACATTTCTTCCAATCCATTATATATCAGACCATTCCACTCCTAGAGTTCTCAGAAATTTCCGATTGAGTTAGTGTTTGTTCTTGAATAAAGTACATAGTTTTTAATATCCAACCTTCATCAATCAATATCAAAACAACGTTCCATCTTCCAATATTCCAATATTCACCATGGGTTCTTCTAAATTGTCTTTCTTCCTTAAGCAGTCTCTCAAAAATAGTTCATATTTCCAACTTAATTTCTTAAATTTTTCTATCCAACCTTCAAGGGTAAACAATAGTCCATCTTTTCACATCTTTGACGTTTATTACATTTGACGTTTATTATATTTGTAAATAATATTACAAATATCCAATATATCAATTGTAATAATTAAAATCTTCACTTTACCTTGCTTATATCAAATAACATTATTAAAATTACACCTATAACTTATCCAAAATATATCTATTATAACAATTAAATTCTAATTAGCCATATAACGGCAGGTGGTTCGGAGAACCAGTAGCAAAAATTTCCCTGCCCCCCCACAGCCCATGCCCAGCTGAGCCGCATGATCATCAGAGGTTGTTTTTTTTTTACTTTACTTAAATGCTAAATGCTTTTAGCATTTTTTCTTCGGCCGAAAAAATGCCTTTAAAAGTAAAAAAAAAGTTTTTGATGATCGCATGGCTCAGCTGAGCATGGGCCTTTTAAAAGCATTTTTTCTACAACCTCTTTGGCCAAAGAGGTTGTAAAAAATGCTTTTAAAGGATTCTGACAATCAGGCAACTCTGCGGGGATATTCACAACCTTTTGAAAGCATTTTTTTACGGCCGAAGAGGTTGTAGAAAAAATGCTTTTAAAAGTAAAAGAAAAAAAGGTGGCCACGTCCACCTAGTCACATTACCCCCACCACCACCAAGCCATGCCCACAGAACCGGTAGTAACAAATTTTACATTTCACCACTGATCTGAGCCCTTTCTTTATGATTCACTAATACATATGCAGTGGGTCTGTGGAATGGAAGCTAGTAAATAAAGACTCCTGCTGAATCTTTACATCACTGGAATTCAGGACAATTGCAAGACTTTTTAACTAAAAATAATTATAGAAAGAAAAGGCATCCCTCCTTTGAAAATCTGTATGCTCTTGAACTTTTTTCATGGGATTGGAGAATAACAACGTGACAATATTACCTATTTGTTATGCATCATGGAGACAATCTAATACATGTCGATTTCACAGAAGATGCCATTATAAAGGCATTACACAATATAAAATCATCTCTATCCATTGACCCTAATGGATTATGTTTCTACTTAAAAAAGCTCTCAACTACCATAGCAGAAACTTTTAGCATAATCCATGAAATATTTTTCATATACAGCTCCTGGCTTAGTTTATGGTCACTAGCCACAGTCATCAATATTTTCAAAAAGAGTGACCCCAGCTTAGTTGAAAATTACAGACCAATCTCATTATGTTGTGTCACATGCAAAGTCAAGGAATCAATCATAAACCAATCTATTATGCTCTTCTTAGAGACAAACAACCTACTCTCTAACAAGCGTTTGAGCTTTGCTGGAAAATAATGTTGTAGCTCCGTCTTCTGCTTCGTCTACGTCTTTGTTTTTGTGGCTTCTGGACGTTTGCCAGGAAGGGCCTTTGGCAGTTTGTGTAATTGGACCAAGGTTTGCGAGATAGCTGAGGAATCTGTGTTGGAGGCATTTGTTTTACTTTGAGTTGAACGACGCTGGGAATGAAGTAATTCCCAGCTGTTCAAATAAAGTTTGTTTGTTTTTCCACGGATTAAGTTTATTACTACCTACTTGGGCCTGGGTCACAACAGATAGCTGTGGTCCTATCAAACAGGCAACAAGTAGTCAAAATAGGGAACACCCTATCAAACCCTGCACCAGTTAACAACGGTGTCCCCCAGGGAAGCGTTTTAAGACCCACACTCTTTATACTTTATGTAAACGACCTTTGCGATCATTATAAGCAACTGCGTTATCTTCACTGATCATGTAAAACTATTCAACACCACTGAGAATGCTGCTACCCTACAAAAAGACCTTGATTATCTATTAGAATGGTCAAACAATTGGCAACTCCAAATCTCAAGCAACAAATGTTTTGTCTTACATATTGGTAAAAAAAATCAAAACACTGGGCGAATACGACCTTGTAGACGATCCTCACTCTGTTAAGGACCTTGTAGTACTCATCTCAAATGATCGAAGTGCCAGAACTCACTGTAACAACATTGCCAAAAAAGCATTAAAAATTGTTAATTTAATCTTGCATAGCTTCTTCTCCGGTAATATTGAACTGCAAACCAGGACATACAAAACTTTTGCTAGACCAGTTCTTGAATACAGCTCATCTGTCTGGCACCCGCACTGCATATTGAACATTAATACAATCAAACGAGTCCAGAGATATTTCACAAGGAGAGTCCTCTACTCCTCTGCTCACAACAGAATACCTTATGCCACCAGACTTCAAATTTTGGGATTAAACAATTTAGAACTTTGCCATCTTCAGTCAGACCTAAGCATAGCACATAAAATTATCTGCTACAATATCCTACCTGTCAATGACTACTTCAGCTTCAACCACAACAATACACGAGCACACAATAGATATAAATTTGTGGTAAACTGCGTTAAACTTGATAGCAGAAAATATGACTTCAGTAACAGGGTCATTAACCGGGTACTTACGGGACCGCCTACTGTTACCTTATGCCTCCCACCGACCAGTACGCTCACACAGAGAGGGTCTTCTCAGGGTGCCGTCCGCCAAGCAATGTCGGCTGGCAGCCCCCAGGGGAAGGGCCTTCTCTGTTGGAGCACCTACCCTCTGGAACGAACTTCCCCCTGGTTTGCATCAATTACCTGACCTTCGGACCTTTCGCCGTGAATTGAAAACGCACTTGTTTATCCAAGCAGGACTGGCTTAATTTTTAAACTTTTTGAATTTTAATAATTTTAATTGGGGTATTTTTATGAATTTTATGGGTCAAATTTGATGGTTTTAAATTTTCGGCCATTTATTGAATATGTTATTTTAACTTTTGTCTTAATTTGTATATTGTACTGTTTTATTCTGGCTGTACACCGCCCTGAGTCCTTCGGGAGAAGGGCGGTATAAAAATCTAAATAATAAATAAAAATAAATAAATAAATAAAAACCCCTGGAATGCACTACCCGACTCTGTGATTTCTTCCCCTAACCCCAAAATTTTAACCTTAGACTGTCTACTGTCTACACTCTATTCCTAAGAGGTCACTAAGGGGTGTGCATAAGCGCACCAGCTTGCCTACCATCCCTGTCCTAATGTTCCCTTTTATATGTATTCATTTCATGTATTCATAATTATGTTTATACTTATATCTGTTACCTATTACATCTTGATTAAATAAATAAATAAATAAATAAATAAATAAATAAATAAAAAACAAACAAATTAATAAATTAAAATAAATAAATAAATAAAAAACAAACTCCGGAAGGGAGAGTCCTCCTCTTGGAAAGTTTGACATCAGCCAAAATCCCAGAGTAGGGAAGGGGTAGCAATTGTTATTGGGGAATCTCTTCTGGCCTTCCGTGACCGTGCTCCACAAAGTTTCTGATTGTGAGACCCGCTTCCTGAAGCTAGGTTTATGGGATCAGTTGGGACTGATACTACTCTAGAGTCTTCTTGCTCTGTAACAACCTACCTGACTGAGCTGCTGGAGGCCATCTCAGGATTGGTGATGAAATTCCCTAGACTTCAACTTACCAGCCATCTCAGGATTGGTGATGAAGTTCCCAGACTTCAACTTGCCATCCCTAAGGTTGGCTTCAGAAGCAGCTTGGAAGTTCACAGCCAAGTACAGTACTCATACCCCATTATTTTTTTTTCTTGTTGGAGTGATGGCAGTGTAATATGCTGGGGAATCTATTCTTATCACCCGTCATGGCCAGATCACGCCTTGGTGTCCTTGAAGTTCTCTTACGTTGCCTCCCTTTGCAGAGAGACTAGATCCATTTGGGTAATCCGCCCCCAACAACTGATGGACCTGAGTGGGTTCCAAAGGGAGCTAAGGAATATTCTGTGTTTTCTTCCACATGGTCCTGCCAACACTCTGACTGCAATCTGGAATCAAGAGGGCATTTAAGGCTTTGGACAGGATTGCGCCTATGTGGCATCTCTTGACATAGCTCCCTGTGTTTTGTGGAGGAGTTGAGGGTGTTGAAAAGGGCTAAGAGACCCTTAGACTGCTGTTGGAGGAAAACAAGAGATGAATCCGACCAGTCATGAATCAGAACTGCTATTAAGGCCTACCTTGTGTTGGTTAACAGTGACAAAAGTTTCTCTATTCTTATTGTGTTAGAATGTCACCTGTTCAGAGTCATCTGGTTTTTCTAGGGTAGGAGGGCTCAGATGATCATCTATAGGGCATACAAAGGAATTCATGGAAAATCTGATGGACAAGTTCTTTCAGATACATTCTTATTTGGAGTCCAAGTGTGGAACAGTTCCATTAGAGATGCTTGGGAAGAAAACCTTAACTGATTACCTGGGAAGTTTGACTTTGTCAGACCTGATGAAGCGGACAGGGTTCTCAGTGCTGTCAGCAGAAGTAGAATTAGACCCTTGTCACTCTAGGCTGGTGAAAAGCTCCAGGAAGGTGACCTCCAGGTGGGTTCAGGCATTAATAAATAAATCACTGCAGGACCTATTGTTCCTAGGATCTTTCAAAAAGGACCTGGTCTGCCCCCTCAAAAAGGTTCCACCTGTCTGAAATCTTAGATTCCACCTGCCTGAAATCTTTCATCCAGTTTCTCATCTTTTCTTTTTAGGGAAGGTGCTGGAAAAAAATGGTTGACAAACTCTATGCACAACTTGTGGTTCTCCTGGAAACACAACTCCTGCTTTAAGAGCCTTTGTTGTACACCAGTTGCACCTTTTCCTGAATCGTGAGTCCCTGTACTCAGTCACTAATACTGTAGTCGTCTTGCATTTGGACTACTGTAATTTGATCTACATAGAACTACCCTTGAAGAATATTCAGAAGTTACAGCTGGTATAGAATACAACCATGATACAGCCTAAAATGGCCCATGTAACATCCTTGTTGCAATAGCTGCACTGGTTGCTGGTGTGCCTCATGGTCCAAGATGTTACTACTTTAAAGTCTTTTATGGCATGAGTCCAGGCTATCTGGTCCAGGCTACCGCACCCCAATGGAGTTTGCCTGGCCCACTGGTTCCAGGAGAAGGGGTATGTGAAGATCCTATTGTCCAAGGAATTTCAGCTGGTGGGGTCCAGGAGAAAAGCCTTTTCTTTTGTGGCTCCCACCCTCTGGAACATTGCACCCCTCAAGGTGAGATCTGCCCCATCCTCTTGACCTTCCAAAAAATCCTCAAAACCTGGCTGTCAAGGTTCCAGAAAAACCTCTTCTGCATAAAAAAACCTCAGAAGCCATTGTCTTTCAGAGTTCTTTACTAGCATAAGGAAACTGGCACACGATGAGTGAAATTCCAAAACTGAACTTCCGGATTCTTTTCCCAGTTATACAAACCCCAAGAGTCCCACCCCCCCTAACCTCTTTGCTGGTCACATGGTCCCATGTTCTCCCAGTTCATTCGAATATCGTCCCGCCACTCCTCCTGCAGATGTGAACACCATCCGACCTTGACCGCTTGAAGAATGTTACCATACCCCTCAACCCCCCTTCTTCCCCTCAGGGGAAAAATGTGGCAGCGTCTGGAACCCTAAGGCCTAGTTTACTTTCCAGGCCTGACACTGGCTCTGTCATTTGGTCTGAAGCCCTGATGGGGTATTCCATGCTAATAATGGAACAGAAAGAATCCCATCCCAACCTGTTATATTTTGGTTTTTAAATGTAATCTCTGTTTATTTGAATATTTGTTATTTTATTGTTTAATATTTTGTACTTGCTTTTACAGTATTGTAAGCTATTCAAAGTCACTTGATAGTGAGATCGGCGGCATATGAATTAAATAATTAAATAAATAAATAAGGTTCATTATTATAAATGCCAACAATAGTTTCCCTAAATGAAATATAAAACTTCTCAATAAGCTGTCCAGAGTCACTTGACAATAAGGAGGCTTTTCAAGAGGCAACTGGACTTTGTTTTTCTTTGAAGATGTTTCACTTCTCATCCAAGAAACTTCTTCAGCACTGGCTGGATAGTGGGGAATGGAAGGATTTATACTCCTTGAAGACAGCTGGTCATTTGCATTCTTTTTAAAGCATTATTGAGACCGCTTGGAAGTTTATCTGTGTCTTCCAGGACACCTGAGTGGTGCAAATGGGTGTGGAGCTTTCTCGAAACTGCTGAAAGGACTGTGTTGTAGCCTGGAGATAGATGATGTCATATCCCTCCCCCTCTGTTGAGAGGGGTCTGTTCAATTTTGACATAGATGGCCTCTTTGATCTGTCCAGAAGGCCACTGCAGCCGATAAAAGAGCTCCGGATCAATCCATAGCTCTGTTATCAGCTGCAGAGGCCTTTTTGGAAGGCCTCTGATAGTGAAACGGATGCCAGGGGCAACGCGCTCATCAATTCAGACCTCGTTTCTTGGCTGCAGAGGCCTTTCCTCTGAAACAAGGCTGGGAGGCACCGCATGCATCAATCTGGAGCCTGGGTCTCAGCTGCAGAGACCTTTCCTGAAAGCCTCTGACAGTGAAACAGAGGCTGGGGGCGACACGCTCAACCAGCTGCAGAAGAAGTGGGCCAGCAAGGCAGGTGTTGAGGTGCGCAAGGCCTGGTAAGTAGGGTAGCTCCATCCTAGCTTAATTTTTACCTGTGGGCCTTGCCCCACCCCCTGAACCCCAGAGTGGGCAGAGTCTTAATTAGGGCTTATTTTGGGGGCAGGGCTTATAGTGGGCACATGTGTAAAAATCAAGCTAGGACTTACTTTCGGGGTAGGTCATATTTTTGGGGAAACACGGTATTTAGTTCTTGAAATTGTACTGGATTCTGTTTCCCATTGTACTGCATTTAGAGAAGCTACCTACTGTAATTTGATGACTGTGCTAAATAGAAAGATCTTTATTATCTCCAGTTATGCTTATTTTCAGAAATAATTTTGTGGTCAGAATTAAAATCAAAACTACATTCCTCAATGCTATATTTCTTTCTGCAGAATGGCCCAACAATTTAGACAACTGGAAATTAAGGTATGTTTTTTGGGGAGTTTTATACTTGAGTTTTGAAATACTCATAAACATTGCAAAAGTATTTCCAAGAACAATAAAAAAATTTCAGAATATTGTTGCTTTCAGATTTATTAATGAATAAATGTATTTTTTATTTATTGCTGAAATGAAGTGAAGCATTTTAAAAATTTATATTTGAATATTTTATTATTCTTTTTTTTTATTGAAAAAGTTTTACAAAACTTCCCCCCCTTTTTCCCCTCCCCCCTCCCTTCACAAACCTCCCTCCCCCCTGACTTCCCAGAACAAACAAGGTATAGTTAAAAATAAAACAAACATATGCTAAAAATTTTTCCTCCTAACTCAATTATACTCCTACAACTCTCATCAATTCCTAACTTCCCCCAAAACAATCAGAAATAATACATCCTAATCATTCAAAGGTAGTCTGATAACTCTTAGTCTGATATCTACTTTGAATCGTGCCTTTTATAATTGTGTCAACAATAAACTTAAAGACTCAAGATCTATCCCACTACTAAAAGATTCTAACAGCAAAGAATGCAATGACAAAACAGTTAAAGCAAACCTCTTCAACATATTCTTTGGCTCAGTTTTTGTTAACAGCAATGACTCATAACCGACATTCCCAAAACGTACCAGCAATGAGTACGATGCTTTAACACATATAGATTTCACAGAAGATAATGTTGGAAAAGCTCTTCATAACTTGAAACCATCGCTATCTATTGGGCCTGATGGACTATGTGCATACTTCTTAAAAAAACTTTCAATTAATATAGCAGAACCACTAAGCGTAATCTTTGATAAAGCTTTCACTACCAGTTCCCTTCCTAAACTTTGGTCACTAGCCACACAGTCATCCCAATCTTCAAAAAAGGAGACCCCAGCTTAGTCGAAAATTACAGACCAATCTCTCTGTGCTGCGTCACCTGCAAAGTCATGGAATCAATCATCAACCAATCCATCACCTCACACTTAGAAAAAAACAACCTACTCTCTAATAAACAATTTGGTTTCAGGAAAAAATTATCATGCAACTTACAACTTCTCCATTGTAAAAACATATGGACTACAAATCTTGATCAAGGCAAAACAATAGATGCAATCTACATATTCTGCAAAGCTTTTGACTCAGTCCTGAGTCAGCTGTGCCCAGTGAGTGGTGTTGAGCCAACCATGCCCACCCAGTCACGGAGATCCAGCTGTGACTACCCAGCCCACCTACCCAGCCACACCCACTTGGCCACTGTGAGTCATCATAGTTTTACATGCAACTGGCCCTTTGATGTGGTCCTCAATGAAATTGAGTTTGACACTCCTGTTTGTTTTTATTTTAATTTTATTTTTTTAATTTTTATTTCCATTTTCCAACTTCATATTTATGTACAAACTATTATCCATCATTAATCATTAATTTTTATTTATTACTGATTCAGGCCTGCCCGACTGTCACTTCCTTTCTTCACAACCTCCCTCTACCCTCTACTACTTTCCCATCCTTCATCTCCTTCACTTTACTACTTCCTCTCCTCCTTTTCCACTCCTCCCTTCTTCCACCCTATCTAATCTTCTTATTCCCCTCCCCCTTCTCAACTCTTTCCAACCTACTTTCTTCCCTCCTTCTACACCTCTCTCCTTTTCTTTCTGAAATGGCAGTCGGGCAGCCCCAATATCATTTTAAATTTTAATTTTCATATCTTCAAACATTACTGTACATTAATAAACAATCCATGTATCATTTCCCCCCCCCCTTTCCCCCCTCTCCTCCCCCTTTCCCCCCCAGACTTCCCAGAGCAAATACCGGGTATTATGACCAACAATCACAAGCTAAAGTATACAAAATATACATAAACTCCCACCCTCAAAAATTTAAAACTTTAAATCCCCTCACAATAAAAATAGATAAGAAAGAATAATAAAAAAGAAAAAAGAAAAGAAACAGTACCAACTTCACATATTACTTCTTCTTATAATCCATTTTTAAAATTAATCCATCTTCTCAAATTCAAATTTTTTCCACTTGTATATTCCTTCAAATTTCATAAGTTCATTTCTTAAATTACAGTCCATCTTCTCGAACTCAAATTTTCATCACTTATATATTTCTTCGTCATAACATTTAATGTCCGTTCTTCTTACAGTCCATTTTAAAAATTAGTCCATCTTCTCAAATTCAAATTTTTTCCACCACTTGTATATTCCTTCAAATTTCATAAGTCCATTTCTGAAATTACAATCCAGCTTCTCAAACTCAAATTCTCATCACTTATATATTTCTTCAATTGTCATAACATTTAATGTCCGATCTTCCAATACTACTCCATCAATCAAATATCATTACGAATAAAATCTCTCAAATACAATATTTCCAACTTAATTTCATAACTTTTGCTGTCTATAAATGTATCAATTAAAACAAATAATCATTTAAGCTACATCCACAATATAACAGTAAACAGTTAAAATCATTACATCCACATTATCTAAATTCATAAATTTTACTTTCCATCCTTCACAATTAAATAATATCATCCCATAGATTTATACCATAAATAACAAAAATCCTATAATTTATATCCTAAACAAATCAATTCCAAAAATTAACCATAATCATCATATTCACATCTTAAACATTCCTCCCCTCTCCTATTCTATTTTCCATCATTTCCAAACCAGTTAACTTAGCATCTAACAACAAAGGATTCCCACTCTTTAAAACATTAATATAGAAGTGTCTTGCTTTCATAACTGTACTAAGAAAATACTTTCTGCCTCTAAAATTCACTGACAAGCCCATTGGAACTTCCCATCTAAAATATATCTGATGTTTCTTAAACTCATCCACTAAAAAAGCAAATTCTCTTCTCTTTCTTAACATTTTAGGAGGAATTTCCTTCATCATTTTTATATCTTGTCCCAATATTTGAAATTTATTTTTATAAAAGGCTTGCAAGATTTCATACCTAATCTTTTTAGTTGTAAAATAAATAACCACATCCCTCGGTACTCTATTTTGTTTTGCCCACCAAGAATTAACACGATAAATTCTTTCAATATTAATCTCAAAGTCTTCTGGCTCCACACCCTTTATCTGAGCAAAGGCTTGCGTAAAAATCTCTTTTAAATTTTCCTTCCTACTTTGCCTCAACCCCCTCACCCTTATAGCATATTCCATTAATCTATATTGTAATATTACTCTTTCTTCATCTGCCCTATCTACCTTTGCCTGTATATCTTCCATCTTAGTATCTAAGTTCCAATTATTTTGATTCTTTTGAATTTCCTCTATTTTCCTTTGCAACTCTAAATTAGCTTTATTAATTTCTTCAAGATTATCTTCCATCTGAATACAAGAGCTTAATATTTGCGAAATTGCATCCTTTACCATTTTCATTTCCCTCTTCTGCTCTTCCACCACTTCCTTAAAATCCAATATCTCTTTCTCTATTTCATCAAATTTTTGATCTATTTCTGAAAAACGAATCTCCAAAAACTCCTGTAAAGAATTTCTTAATTCCTTTTTAATTTCTTCTTTTAATTTTCAATCTGAACTGAAGAAATTTCAAAGTTTTAAGAGACTTTTGGTACTATTTGCTTAAAAGCCATTTTTTAAAATATAACCTAATAATAGATAAAAAGAGGTTAAAAAAGAAAAATTCAAAAAACTTTTCTTCTAAATCATTATAATCCCAAAGAAGAAGAAAAAATATAAATCATAAAATTCTAATTTCTTCCATTTAGTCAGTATCTTCCTGTATATCTTCTAGTTCCACACTAGCTGTTAATAAGCATTTCCTTAACTTTCGTGTCCAATATACACATTCCACAAAACGCCATTTGCTTTCTTCTCTCCTATCTTCGCAACAAATATATCCTCAGAGGCTTGCAGTCTTCTTACAAACAAATGCTAGAACTCCAGTTTCTGCTCCGTCTGTATTACAATCCATCATAAATCAATTTCTACCATGGAGACTGGACGCTACGGTTTTTTCTGCCAGAAGGCATATGCCCCGCCAGTCTGGAGCTTTTCAGGCTGTGGAAGGAGCACTCCCCTCAAGCCTCCAGAAACTTTTTCTGTGGCTTTTTTTGGGTGTCTCAACTTCAGCCTGAATGCTCATCTCTCCCTCTTTGCCCAAGGGAAGAGATTTACAAGCTGTCGGACATTGATTTACGATGTCCTGACAGCTCTACAGACTACGGAGTTAGCAGTCTAAACAAGAGTGCTTTTCAACGAAGTGGAGCCAGACCGGAAGTCTCTCTCCTGTTTGTTTTTATTTTTATATGCACACATATTTGATGCAAGCCTCTGTAATAATTATATTAACTCCAGCTAACTTATATGAATTTAGTGAAGCAATTTCTATATCTGCACTGCATGTCAATAATTTAATTCAAACTCCAATTGAGCTTTGTGTCTACTTTGATTTTTAAAAAATATTGACTGCAACTAATTGATACTTTTTTTTGTTAGTAGCTGATTGCTCTTAATTTTTCTTAATATTTTATGTTAATATTCCTTTAATAAAATTGAATAATTTACATGAAAGTGAATACCCTTGCTGAGTATTTCTATATATCTGAGGAAAAAAAATACAGAATAAAATCCATTGATGCTAGTTGTGACTAATTTTAAAAATGATCCAAATACTATTCCGAACAATAATTTTTACCTTCTGTTCTGTTAAATTCTTTTTTAAAACATTTAAGATAGCTAAGCTAGTTAGGTTTTGATATATTTAGCATTATATAATATTCAATATTCTTTTAATTGGCTATTTTAGGAATAAACTCTGATTAATCCAGAGAAATGTAATTATTTAAGGTTTGTTAAATAAAATAAATTTGAATCTGCTTCAGAGAAACAGGAATATTTACTCCAGTTATATAATTGGAATAAATAATGTATTCTTTTATTTTAAGAAAAAATGTACAGTATTTACATTCAATGCCATCCATCTCTGGACCATTGCATTTAAAAAATTATGATCTTAATTTTTTGGTTAAGATAATTTTATGCTCCTGAATTACATCTTGTCATTTTAGCATGTACCACTTAAATTTGTGGCCTCAGTGTACTTTATATATTTTAAAATATACAAAAATAAACAACAATATATTGTAAAAGTGTATTTAGGCCTTCTTTGGTTTAGTTTATCATATAATTTACATTTTTATTAGATTTGTGTAGTAACATTTCTTTTTGATTTATGATAGGTGATTTATAATACATTCATGCATTATACAACAACCTTTCTAAGTTGTTTCAGTAATTACTAGAATAGAACAGAATATAATTTTTTATTGGCCAAATATGAATGGACACACAAGGAATTTGTCTTGATGCATATGCTCTCAGTGTAAATAAAAGAAAAGATACGTTTATCAAGAATCATAAGGTACAACACTTAATGACAGTCATAGAGTACAAATAAGTAATCAGGAAACAATATCAATATAAATTGTAAGGATACAAGCAACAAAGTTACAATCATACAGTCATAAGTGGAAGGAGATGAATGATGGGAATGATGAGAAAATGAGAAGATTAATAGTAGTGCAGACTTAGTACATAGTTTGACAGTGTTGAGGGAAATATTTGTTTAGCAGAGTGATGGCGTTTGGGAAAAAATAGTTGTTTTGGTGTGCAATGCTCTACAGCGTCGTTTTGAGGGTAGGAGTTTAAACAGTTTATGTTCAGGATGTGAGGGGCCTGTAAATATTTTCACAGCCCTCTTTTTGACTCATGCAGTATACAGGTCCTCAGTGGAAGGCAGGTTGGTTGCAATTGTTTTTTCTGCAGTTCTAATTATCCTCTGAACTCTGAAATTATCCTCTATATAACATACTCTGGTTTTTTTTTATTTTATAAATCACATTACGATTGTTATTTGTATCTTGTTGGTATAAGAGATACTTAAGAGTTATTAAAACATTTTACAAGAATCTTGCTGGATCTTTGGCAATTTCCTATTCTTTTATACTTATTTTTCATTTTTTGAATTTTGAAGAGAGTTTATTGAAGCTAAAGCTAAATTTAGATGCCCTCAAATGTCACAGCCAGCAAATGTTGGTGAATTTAATTGCAAGTTTCACCCAAAATGGGCCCTGCAACAAGCAGGAACTTTACACAGCCACAAAAAGCTCAAAAACCAACTTTCACACTTTTTCCACACAAAATGCCACATACAGTTTTGTGAGATTTTGTGTTTGTGTAGTTAGAGCGAAATACTACAGAAACACACCAAATCTCAGAAAGCTGCACAAATATTTTATTTTATTTATACTTTTGATATAAACAGCTAAATTTAAAACTTCCTTAACTTTAAATTGCTATATCTAAAAAAAACTCCAAAAAAACCCCAATTAACTATTTTTTTAAATCTAAAAAAACAACAATCCCAGTTACTTACCCAATTGAAAGGACAAGGCAGGCAAATTGAGTTGTTCAATGATGAGATGGATTGCAGGCAGGCAGATTGAGTTGCTAGCTGATGCAATTGATTGCAGCAGCCGAAACAAGGCAGGAAAAGCGAGTGAGTCGGAAAGAAGCAGCAAGCTGGCAAGTGGAGACCAGGCGATTGGGTGGGCATGGGCAGGGGTGGGCAGGGATTTTTGCTACCGGTTCTCCAAACCACTCACCACCATCACTACCAGATCGCCTGATCCAGTCCGAACCAGGAGCATTTCTCCCCTAATTACAAGACAATATACCCTTGAACTTTTTGGGCATTGAGTAAATGCATTTAGAATTGCATTTATGGATTTGCTTAAGGATGAACTTTTCTATGATCCCATATAATAGTTTCGATTAGTCTTGTGCCTGAAATGTAATGATGTAATTTCCAATTAATCTTTTGCATTCTTACTTTTTTTTTTAAAAGATGAATGATTTGAAGTTTCTTCTGAAAGATATTTCTAACAAATTAAGATGAAAATTGCATCCAAGAGGCTATATCAGCTGAAACAAGAGCTCATGGCTTAAATCTGACACTTTACTTTTTTCTTTACACTCTTGTATTTCTTTTATAAGAAAATTGTTTTCAAGGTAATTCACTATTTTATATTTTAGTACAATCTTTCAGTATCATATAAACATGGAAATACCAATATTTTCTAAACTTGGCTGTTGATGTTGCCTTCTGATATCTGAGGAAGCTTATCATTTATATCTCATGCTTTCATGATAATCCTGGAGACTCTTTGTTGATGTTTCCATATCAGACAGACATATATATTGTTTTTAGTTTACTATATTATAATTCAGCTTTCAGTATGACTTGATTCGTTCTTGAAGGCTTTATTTATTCTTTTTTCTTCTTGTTTGTTAATCATAGGACATATAAAATCTTAGTATATAAATTGTACTTAGTATATAAATTGTACTAAAATAAATATAATAAACAGGAACCCTACATTGTAACACATTAGAATGCTGAGGCTCCTGAAAGTTGGGATATAAATCATTTGCTTAAAAAATATTTACAAATGTATGTAAATATCACTTCCAATGTTGTGTGTCTGTAAAGATGTTTTATTGATTTGTTTGCTTGATTATTGCAACTGTTATGTATATTTAAAAAATAATAAAATGGATCAGAATTAACAACAGCTTTTTTTCATTACTATAAGTAACTGGATTAATGAAGATATGAAATTTTGAAGCATTCTAATTAACGACTGGTTGAAAAGAGAATTCCACATTAACAAAATGACAAGATCAGCAATGTTTGACTTAAGACATTTGATTTTTCAAGGAAAAGTTGGAAATTAATTAGTTAATAAGAATACTACCAAGAAAGAAAGATGCGTGAAAAGTCTCATTAGATTTAATATAGTGTCAAGAAGATAGGGTTTAATGTAGAAACCCATGGAAACTGCCTCAGTTAAAACTTTAGCTTCCATTTCCACTTCCCCCAAAATGGTGTGCTCAGCTGCTGCAGGGTGATCTGCTTCTCTTGCTGATTTTGCCACCAAAGTGGATTCTTTGGCAGCCTGCTCCCTAGATTATAGTGAACAGATTTTAACATTGGTAAAGTGGGACACCATTGAGGGGGGGGGTGGCTTGGTGGTCATGTGACTGGGTGGGCGTGGCTAGCTGCTCATGTAACTGGGTGGGCGTGCAATTTTGCCTTTAACCTAATTTTAATGCTTGTTCACCTGTGGCAAGTTCAGCCCTTTTAACTGCACCTGGCTAAAATTACCTCAGCTTGATTCCTCAGAGTCAAATCAGCTGCTGAAGAAATTTTAATTAACTTTCCCCTCCTTACTTGCAGTACTTTTCTTAGTCTGCAAGCCAGGACATGGCTATTTTTACCTCAGACTTTACTCCAAAGCTCATTTTTTGACTCTTATTCACCTATGGTGGTTCGGACACGGCTGAGATTACCTCAGGTTCCGCCCGTCTTTTACTTCTTAAGAACTTGAGCCTTGGCTAAAATTACCTCAGTCTTCAAAAACTGACTATCTGAAGAAAGTAAACTCAACTCCTGGACCTGAAGTAAATTTTAGTGAACTTTTTGCTTTTAGTTGACTTGAATTTTGCTTCTTTTGAAGGAGCCTTGACTAAAAATTACCTAAATTTGACTTTATTCCTGAGAGCGAGGTCAACTCCTGAGGCAATTTTACCTTTAAAACTCATTTTAGCACTTATTCACTGTGGCGGTTTGGTCCTTTTTTTAACAGGACATGGCTATTACCTCAGGTTCTACCAGTATTTTAAGAACTTGAGCCTTGACTAGAATTGCTTCAAGACTCCGTGGTTCGCGGTATCCCCTGAGGGGAAACCCCATTGGCAAAGACTGAAATAATTATCTTTAGTGACCTGAGGTATTGGACTCCTTTAAAGAACATTACTGTTGAGATATTACCTCAGTTTTTACTCCCAAGAACACACGCCGTGGTTAAAATTACCACAGGAGCTATCCTTACTCGCCATAAAACAAGACTATTAATTAACTATCTAAAGAACTCACGCTCTCCCACCACCACCACTTACAACGTATAAAAAGTCTCAGGTCTTCAAAAAGCTTACCTCAAAAGCTCAAAGGCCCTGCCCGGCCTCGAGGTCTTGGGCTGCGGGGGCGCCGGTGAAAGATTTTTTGTGTGGCGCCCCGGCGCCCCGCAGCATCGTCCCTTTCGAGGGACGAGAGGCGCGGCGAAGCCTGCTGCTTCGGCAAAGCGCTCGCTAATTTTACACACAGCTGAGGAGCCCGCCGATGTTTTAAACGCTCCTCCCCCGCCCCTCGGAGAGAGGAGAGGCCTCTCGGCCAATCGCGGGCCAGGTGGGCGCGGAAAAAAGCGGCTCCGAACACAAGGAACGAGCCCGCGGGGAGGCTGGCTGTTTCTTTCAGCGCTTTCCCCCCCCCCCCGCCTCCGCCACATCTCGCGAAAGGACCAGCCCGGCTGGCTCCCGCAGCGTTTGCCATGGAGACGGCGGGAAGCAACGCGCGGAGCGCGAGGCGGCTCGTCACGGCCACGTGGGCCGCGGCCGCACAGGTGAGGCAGATTTGGGAGGCGGCGGTTGCGGCCCTGTGTGTGTGTGTGAGTGCGTAATGCCGGAGAGCTCGCCGACCAATGAGCCCCCGGGCATTCCTCGGGTTCGGCCAGGGGGCAGCTCGGCGCCGAGTGGCGGAGCAGCAGACCAATCCGCGCTGCCCGTTCTGCACACTTCCCCCCACCAGCGCTGTTCGGCCCCGCCCCCACCTGTTTCTCGCCGCCGGTCTCGTCGGGACGGCTGTCACTGCCGCCACGCGTGTCCGACATGGCGAGGCGCGGGGAGCCGAGCCAGGCGGCCCGAGGAAGGCAAGGGTAGAAGCGCTGGGGTCAGGTACGGCCAGCACCCTCTTTCCCGCTCGCCGCCCCCTCGCTTCATTATTCCCCGCCCACGGGGAAGAGCTGCAAGCCTCAAAGTGAATCACCGGGCAAGCACCGGGAGGCGGCCAATATCTCGGCCGTCCAATCGGACGCTCGGTTTCCAACGCAGTGATTGACAGGCTGTGAAAGGCAGGAAAAAGATTCGAATTAGACGGGCATCGCCTTCAGCCAATAGGAATTGCAGTAGGCAGGGCGAAGAGGCTCATTGAGCCAGAGTCAATCAAGAAATCACCCATTGACGCTGGCGCGGTGCCCCTGAGTATGGACAGAGTGCTCCACCCACTTTCTCCAAAATTATAGTGCCGCCGAAAATCGGGACTTTTTAAGAACGACGCGGGACAATTTCTTCAAAAGCGGGACTATCCCGCCAAAAGCGGGACGTCTGGTCACTTTACCCTAGATCTGAATGGAGACAGTTAGGTCTACTATTGACCTCACCCCCTTCCTAAAAGCACTATAAGGAGCGTGCATAAGAGCACAAAAGTGCCAACCGTTCCTGTCCTGTTGTTTCCTTTCATTATATCAAATTAATATAGTTATTGCATATATGAAAGTGCTCATATATATGCTTATATGATATGTAGTTATTTTATGTTGATGCTTGTGTATACTGTTGTGACAAAATTAATAAATAAATAATAAAAATAAATCCAATATGACAGTGGATCCTCCTGGGAAGAGGAATTTCAAGGCTAGCAATTCCTGATGGGAAGGGTCAGAGTCAGGTCTCAATCTTTCCTCTCAGCAGTTTGGTTTTTTAAAGCCATCTGGGTTTTAACTGCGTGGTTTGAATTTTCTTTTTTATCTTGATTTTTCTTTTACAAGTTAACTGACTGGTTGAACACTGATTTACTCTAACCCCTTACTGGATTTTAATACGAATTCTTTAATGTTTTTTCACTGCTGCACTTTGCTGTTTTGAATTACTTTTGCTTTCTCCATAGGGAAGTCAATGATTTCCTGACTATGGATCAGGAGTATAATCTACTTACCTTCCCTACTGATTCAGAATTGTGCGCTCCGCTTGCAAACGCTCAGCTTGCAAATGCTTTTTATGCCATCCCAATCTTCCTCCATGCTCAGGAAGGGATGAGGGCAAGGGGAGAGATTAGCAGCACTGCCGCCAGTCATGGCTTTCCCAAGTGGGGGCGGGGTGGTCCCAGTGAAATGGGGCTAAGAAGCCAGGCCAGCAAATGGGGCATGGAGGCGCTGGTACAGACACAGTGCTGATCTACAACTTAGTGCAGTCATTCAAGCCAGAACATGGTCAGCCTTGGATCTGACCCACACAGCTGCCCTGGAGCCAGTGAGAAACCACCCCGCTGCCTCAGCCCCACTCCCTTGGCATGCACACAGAGCACGCGTGCATTCTGGATGAAAGGGGAGCATTCAGAATGCAATCAGCCCCACAACCTGACAGTTTTCTGAGGAAGGAAGGAATTTAAAGCAGGGAAGGAGGAAAAGAAAATTAAATGAGGGTAGGAGAGAAAAAAAATCCATGATAAATTTTATCCATTCCTTACTTAAGTGAATGGCGAAAGGGAGACTAATCTTTTAAACTTGGGCATTACTGCAGAAACAAATCAACTTTCATTATTTCCTGTGGATCAAATCAGATGTGCAAACTCATTCACTTGTTAACAGCTGGAGAACAGGAGAACCATGCAGAGTGAGCGGGAAAGCGAATAAATCCTCCGCCTGGGATGATGGAGCATCTTGACCTTGAACAAGAGCCGGAGAAACGTCACACAGAAAGCATTAACACAACAACAAACACCACAAAAAAAGGAGACCTACACTGGCGATGAGAAAGCTCGCCTCTTTCCTATCTTAAGGGGATGGGAAAGGTGGGGGGTGCAGTTACCAAAATCTCAGCAGATCAACTCCACTTCCAGCCAGCCAAGAACAATTAAAGTTAAGCATTTTGCAAAGAACTGTTCCATCCTTGAAAAGGGCAGCTGAAGGGAGGAGCACAGACAAAGGCCATAGATGTCAGGAGGGGAGGGGGCGGGGGGGGGCAGGAACTGGTGCTGGGCTTAAATCTCTAATTTTCCTATTGCAAAACTACTCTGCATCAGAAGGAATCCCACTAAAATCAGCTGAAGCACCCACCACATTTAAGGGTCAAAGCGCCGCCACTTTGGACTCGGGCATCTTTCCCTGCGGTTTGATTTCTGAGCAATTTAAAACCACAATATCAGCTGGATCTCCAGCATGGGTTTGATGCTTGCTTGCTTGCTATCAGCTGCCATAGTAACAGGGAGGGGGGCATGGCATTGAAGTTTGGGTAGTGTGCTATTATGATGAAGGCCCATGTGATCTAAAAGGAAGGTTTGCTCTCCAGAATTACTGTGCTGCTGAATGGAATTGTTTACACCTAGTCATGGCCAACTGTCCTAGAACTCCAGATGGATGAAAATACATGAAGATGTGCTTCACATGACACTATGTGGGACCGGGATTGGACATTCAGCCTGGGTCCCTGTGGGGGAGGGATTTTCTTTTGCTACTATCATTTCAAACTCAGTAAAAGTACCTCTTCTCTACTTCAGTGGAGTTAGGGGTTTTTTGTCTTGGGTTTTGAATGGAGGCAGGCCTGACATTAAGCAAGATCGGCTTTATTGGCCAACACGGAGATAGTCTACTGAGGGGGCTGAGCACACAATGTCAACCCACAGGAGCGACCAGGAAGACTGGGGAGCTGTGGGGTTGACCCACACTCCTGAGCAGAGTGGTTGGAGGAGCTGCAGCTTGAGGAGAAACCAGTCTGAGCCAGATGGTCACTGGGTGTAGGATGCATAGAAGACCCGGAGGAGCACCCCGGGAGTAACTGTCACTAGACACCAGCAGGGAGATGATACTTTGCAGGAAGCCAAAAAAGGCCCCAAGAGCTGCCAAACGAGGGCCAGCAGCCAAACTGAGATCAACAGTGTGCTTCAGGTGTGGGAAGGAGGGGCACCAAGCAGCAGATTGCCTCACCAAGCCTAGCTCCAAGCCAATAACTGCTGGGACAGGAAGCCTGAGAAGCAGCCAGCAAAGCACTACAAAACAGCGCTGAAAAGGATGGAGGTCATTGAGTTCAACCCTCCTGGCCAGGAGGAGCTGGGAACTCCAACCACCCCAGAGGAGAGTGAGACTGACTCCAATGATGTCTCCCTGGTAAGTCAGCATGTAGCCCCCATGACCATCCCAGTGGATCTGCAGGTGCCTTCATCTGATGCCCAGGGGAAGATACTAGCCCTTTTTGACTCAGGGTGCACAAGCAGAATCCAAACATTTCAAGAAGCCACAACAAAACATTCTGAAGACATGAAGGAAAGAATTGAAAAGATGGATGATATAATGGAGAATATTCAACAAACAATAACTAAAAATGAACGAAGGATGCAGAAAATAGAAGAGAAATCAGAACAAACAGAGGTGAAAGTGGAAGAGGTGGATGCTAGACTAACTGGCAGCATGGAAGCCTCCGGCCTACTTTGAAAGATGTTTGCTTCGGAGTCTTTTCTGCAGGAGGGGGTTTCCTGGAACGCTGACATTTACACAGGCAGATAAAAATCTTGAGAGAACAGTAATCATGTTGGAGATGGATAAAACTTCTTGAGATTCCAGAAAATTGAGGAAGAAAAAGAGGAAAACCTTGCAGAGATAAGGGCAGAATTGTTGGTGGATGCCTTGTGGCGGTGGGGGGGGGGGACGGGACAAACAAGAGGTGCTTGTTGGGATGGATGAAATATTTAGAGTATACACAAGATATGCATCAGGAAATAAAATACCTAGATGTGAGATTTATCAAGAAGGCACTAAGAACAGAGATACTTCAAAGAGCAAGAGATAACCCACTGAAATATAAAGGAAGAGAAATAATAGTTCTAAAACAAGTCCCTAGAAGAGTAGAGACACAAGAAAACAATACCAATTTCTGACAAGGCAATTAATTAAGCATCAAGCAAATTTCAGATGATTGATACCTGAGGTGACCTGGATGGATCAAAGGAATAGATTGCAATTTGGATCATATGAGGAAAAAAAGAGAGAGAAGATAGATGACAAGAAACAAGAAGAAGCATGAGGAAACAAAAAGAAGATGAAACAGAATTAAAGGAGAGAGCAGAACGAGAAGGTACAAAGAAAAAAGAATAGAGAGAAATAAGAGCGACCAAAATAATAAGACCTATCTACAAGTAGAATTATGGAAGATGAAACAAAACTACTGCCAATCAATATAAATGGACTGAATTCTCCTAAGAAAAGGAAAAGGACTTTTAACAAATTTGGAAAATTAAAATTAATTTTATTTGTCTTCAAGAGGTCCGTATCAAAAAAAAAACAAAAACCACAATAAATTATTGGAATATCCTATAATTGGGAAACTATACCTTCTCATTACACAACAAAAGAAAAGAGGCGTGGATCTATATATTAAAGAAACAATAAAAGCAAGACAAATTTTTGCAGATGAAGAGGAGAGAATATTCATGGTGGAGGTAACAATGAACTATTAACAAATACTTTTGGTAGCAATATATGCACCAAATTATAAAGAAGAAAATTTTTATGAAAAACTGCGTAAGAAATTTACTGAATTGGAATATGACAATATTTGTGTGGTAGGAGATTTCAATGCAATTGTAGATGCAGAATTGGACTATAAAAGTAGTAAAGTAAGTAAAAAAAACCTAGAAAAATGCTTCCAAAACTTTTTTTAAAATGGCAGAAGAAATGGGTATTCAAGATGTATGGAGAGAAATAAATCCTAAAAGAAATCAGCACTCATTTTGTTCAAATAGACATATGTCTTGGTCAAGAATGATATGATGTATGATATGATATAATATGATATATGATATGATATGATATCATATGATATATGATATGATATCATATGATATATTATATATGATATGATATCATATGATATATGATATATGATATGATATCATATGATATATGATATATGAGATATGATATGATATGATATGGATGTCACCAGAGTTAAAGTCAAATGTGCAAGAAATAGAAATAGGAGCAAGCACTTGGGCAGATCATAATTCAATTGGAGTTAAGTGGAAAGGACAAAAGAGAAAATGGACATTGAATCAATCAATACTAAAAGACAAGGAATTTATACAAAGTATGGAAAAAGAAATGGACTTTGATTGGACAGATGATTTGGTCTTTATCTTGGAAGAACCATAAGGGGCCTCTGTGGCTCAGACTGCTAATGCAGTCTGTTATTACCAGCAGCTGCTTGCAATTACTGCAGGTTCTAGTCCCACCAGACCCAAGGTTGACTCAGCCTTCCATCCTTTATAAGGTAGGTAAAATGAGGACCCAGATTGTTGGGGGCAATAAGTTGACTTTGTATATAAATATACAAATAGGATGAAGACTATTGCTAACATAGTGGAGTGGAGTGGGAGGCACCGTTTATCGGTGGTTCTCCTCCTATCTCTCCGACCGGTTGCAGACGGTGTTGACAGGGGGGCAGAGGTCGGCCCCGAGGCGCCTCACTTGTGGGGTGCCGCAGGGGTCGATTCTCTCGCCCCTTCTGTTCAACATCTATATGAAGCCACTGGGTGAGATCATCAGTGGCTTCGGTGTGAGCTACCAGCTGTACGCTGATGAAACCCAGCTGTACTTTTCCACACCAGGCCACCCCAATGAAGCTATCGAAGTGCTGTCCCGGTGTTTGGAAGCCGTACGGGTCTGGATGGGGAGAAACAGGCTCAAGCTCAATCCTTCCAAGACAGAGTGGCTGTGGATGCTGGCATCCCGGTACAGTCAGCTGAGTCCTCGGCTGACTGTTGGGGGCGAGTCATTGGCCCCGATGGAGAGGGTGCGCAACCTGGGCGTTCTCCTGGATGAACGGCTGTCGTTTGAAGACCATTTGATGGCCGTCTCCAGGAGAGCTTTCCACCAGGTTCGCCTGGTGCGCCAGTTGCGCTCCTTTCTAGACCGGGATGCCTTATGCAGGGTCACTCACGCCCTCGTGACGTCTCGTCTGGATTACTGCAATGCTCTCTACATGGGGCTCCCCTTGAGGGGCATCCGGAGGCTTCAGTTAGTCCAGAATGCGGCTGCGCGGGTGATAGAGGGAGCCCCTTGTGGCTCCCGTGTGACACCTATCCTGCGCAGACTGCACTGGCTACCTGTGGCCTTCCGGGTGCGCTTCAAGGTGTTGGTGACAATCTTTAAAGCGCTCCATGGCATAGGGCCGGGCTATTTACGGGACCGCCTACTGCTACTGAATACCTCTCACCAACCCGTGCGCTCTCACAGAGAGGGACTCCTCAGGGTGCCGTCAGCTAGGCAGTGCCGTCTGGCGACACCCAGGGAAAGGGCCTTCTCTGTGGGGGCTCCCACCCTCTGGAACGAACTCCCTCCAGGACTTCGTCAACTACCGGACCTCCGGACCTTTCGTCGCAAGCTTAAAACACACTTATTCATCTGCACGGGACTGGATTAGATTTTAAATTTACTGGTTTTAACGGGTTTTTTATTAGTTATACTGTTTTTTTTAATAATTTGGCTATAGAATAAGTTTTTAAATTGTCGTTTTAGTTTGTATTTATATGTATTTTAATTGCCTGTGAACCGCCCTGAGTCCCTAGGGAGATAGGGCGGTATATAAATATGAAAAATAAATAAATAAATAAATAGCCGCCCCGAGTCTTCGGAGAAGGGCGGGATATAAATGCAAATTTAAAAAAAGAAAGAAAATGGACTTAAACTAATTAGAAAAATAGAAGAATATGGTGAAGTGGCAGGACTGAAAATAACTAAAGAGAAAACCAAAAAAATAGTTAAAACTGTATGTCAGAAATGCCTGTTAGGAGTGAGTTAAGGGTGAATGTAAAGATGCAAGTGTAATGAGGCATGATTTCTTGCTAGCTCTGGAGTAGAAGGGAGCATGTCAAAGAAGTTGTACAGATGGGGCCTCAGTTTTCCTTTTTTCATTTTCAAAAGAAGCAGCTGAAATTTGGCATCAAAAATACTAAATCCTGATCATTGAATTGCTCATTCCCATTATTAATCCAAGTTTATCTCAGACCTTAAAGTCTTTGTCTTTTGAACCACTGCCGACTCAACAAAAATATGGGCCCCATGACCATCCCAGTGGAGTTAAGGGTGCCATCGTCCAGTTGATGCCCAGGGGAAGATGCTAGCCCTTTTGGACTCTGGGTGTACTACATGTGTAATCAGCCCAGAGGTGGTGGAAAAAATGGAACTGAGACTGAGAACAATGAAAGTGCCCATAGATTTTGCCAGTTGGATGGGTCAGTAGCTGGGGGGAGACTTTGTGACTGAACCAGTGGAGATGTGGATGGGGTACCACCGAGAGACTTTGAGTTTTATTGTAGCCCCTGGAATGGAATGACCCCTCTTGCTTGGACTGCCCTGGTTCCAGAAATGGAACCCTCATGTGAATTGGAGGAAGGGCTTGTTACGCATCTGCTCCACCCAGCAGGGGGAGAAAAGGGGAAAACCCTTCTGCATGGCCAAAGTCGTGAAGGAGTTGGCAGCGGCAGTGAGTGAACACATTGCTGGGGAGGAGAAAATCCCTAAGGAATATTGAGACCTCAGGGAGGCATTCAGTGATGTGCTCCCACCCCATCGGCCCACGGACTGAGGCATAGAAATCCTCCCAGGGGTGAAGCTCCCTAAACCAAAGATTACTCCATAATCCCTCGTGAGCTGGAGGAGTTGCAGAACATTATTGATAAAAACCTAAAACGGGACTTCATCCAACCAGCTAGGCCACAAGTGGCCGCCTTGGTGCTGTTCCGGGAGGAAAAAGATGACTCTCTTCGCTTATATGTTAACTACAAGAATCTGAATGCCATTTGCATAGAAAATGTTTACCCACTGCCCCTTATGAAGGACATGTTAGCTCGTCTGGCCAAGGGGAAGATTTTCACTAAGCTGGACTTGAGAGAGGCTTACTACAGAGTTCAAATTAAGGAAGGGGATGAATGGAAAACTGCCTTCAATTGCCCTTTGGGTTGTTTCCAGTTTAGTATGCTCCTATTTGGGTTATGGGGCACCGGCGGTGTTCATGCAATTGATAAACGAGGTGCTAGTGAACATCTTTACAAGGGGGTCCTAGTCTATCTAGATGACAGTCTTATTTACACTGAGACCATGAACGAACATGTGAAAATAGTGTGGTCAGTCCTGAAAAAACTCAGGGCTGCTGAGCTGTATTTAAATTGTAAAAGTACAAGTTCCACCAGAGTAAGATTGACTATCTGAGTTACCGCATATCACATGAGGGTATTGAAATGGATCCAGAGAAAGTCTGGGTAGTCTTGGAGTGGGCACCTTCACGCACCACAAGGAGTTGCAAAGCTTCTTAGGTTTTGCCAACTTTTTTTTTTTGGTTGTTTACATTTATATCCCGCCCTTCTCCGAAGACTCAGGGCAGCTTACAGTGTATAAGGCAATAGTCTCATTCTATTTGTATATTTTTTTTTACAAAGTCAACTTATTGCCCCCCCAACAATCTGGGTCCTCATTTTACCTACCTTATAAAGGATGGAAGGCTGAGTCAACCTTGGGTCGGGCTTGAACCTGCAGTAATTGCAGGCTACTGTGTTCTAATAACAGGCTTCTAACAGCCTGAGCTATCACGGCCTCGTGAGCTGGAGGAGTTGCAGAACATTATTGATAAAAACCTAAAACGGGGCTTCATCCAACCAGCTAGGCCACAAGTGGCCGCCTTGGTGCTGTTCAACAATTCATTCCCTCATTTCCAAAAATTGCATTACCCATTACCAACCTCCTAAAAACAAAAGGACAGGCTAATCCAAAGCCTGGCTGGCCCCTAGAGTGGACCATGGAGTGCCAGGCAGCTTTTGAGAAACTGAAACGATTGTTTGCAGCCGAGCCAGTCCTTAAACATCCTGACACGGAGGCCCCTTTCGTAGTCCAGGCCGACGCCAGCAATGTGGCTGTGGGGGTGGTGCTACTTCAAGCAAATGCTGATGGAACTTTACAACTCTGTGCCTACACCTCCCGTAAATTAACTGAAACCAAAAGGAGATGGGCAATCTGGGAGAAGGAAGCTTTTGCTGTCCGATGGGCCCTGTTAACCTGGAGGCATTTCCTCGAAGGGGCAAAGCACCCTTTTGAGGTGTGGACAGACTATAAGAAACTAGAGGCCCTAAAAACACCCTGGAAGCTGTTGCCCAAACAAGTCCGTTGGGCACAACACTTTAATCAGTTTAATTTCTCTCTGCGCTTCCTTCCTGGGGGAAAGAATTTTATGGCAGATTGCCCTAATATAATAGCACACAGCCAGAAGTAATCTGCCCAGTTATTCTCTCGAAGCAGCTGGCTGCTCCCGTTATCACCAGAGCCCAGGGGAAGGGGGACCTGAATCTATTCACCGATTTAAGTGAGCAGTTAAAGGAAGCGCTAAAAACTGATGACTGGTTCCTATCCCACTCCAACGAGTGTATTGTTCATGATGGTCTCACATGGGTGGATACTAAGTTGTACGTCCGCGCCAGTCTGAGGGGAGCAGTGTTACAAGCCCACAATGCAAAAGCTGCTGGGCATTTTGGGTTCATAAAGACATTACACTTAGTTAAATGACACTTCTGGTGGCCCTCGCTAAAGAAGGACATAGGCATACATTGCTAGCTGTGTGAGCTTCTGCCAAGAGGACACCTGGGAAGCCGCCTGGGTTACTCCAGAACATTGCCAGATCTGGAGCCCCTTGGAAGGAGATAATCATGGACATTATTGTTGAACTACTCGAAAGTAGTGGAAATACAATCATTTGGGTGATTACGGACTTGTTCTCCAAGCAGCTGCATTTTGTATCATGCCCCAAGATTCCTTCATCGAAGGTGTTGGCTAAACTGTTTATTCAACATGTGTATAGGTTACACAGTGTTCCTGAATGAATAATTTCAGACAAAAAGGTTCAGTTCACCTCCCACTTCTGGAGGGAGTTCCTAAGTTTGTTAGGCTCCTCCCATCCTCAGACAAATGGGGCTTGTGAAAAGACTAACTCAGTGCTAGAATAATACCTCAGGTGTTATGTAAATTATCAGCAAGATAAATGGGCAGACTTACTGCCATTTGCAGAGGTCACTTATAATAACTCTATACATAGTAGTACTGGTTTTACTCCATTCAAGGTGGTGTCTGGTCAGGACTTTGTGCCCATCCCAGAACTAATGCAGGAAAAATCTCAAATCCCTTCCTTGGTGGATTGGACTGAGCAAATCCAGTTTACCTGGCCCATAACTCGTAAGGCATTAGACAAGGCTCACCGAGCCCATAAGAAACAGGCTGACAAGAAAAGAGCTATGCCAAAGGACTACCAAGTGGGGGATATGGTTTTCCGCTCCGCTAAGTACCTACAAACTACCCAAAAGTCTAAAAAACTTGGGCCTAAATATGTAGGCCCTTTTCCTATTGTACGAGTTGTAAACCTGGTCATGGTACAGTTAGAGCTACCCAAAACTCTCAGGAGGGTCCACCCAGTTAGCTTATTGAAACCTGAACATACCTCAATTCGTTCGGACCAAACCGCCCCTCCAGTTCCCCTCCTCATCGAAGGAGAACAACATTTCAAGGTCGAAGAGATCCTTGATTCTAGAAAATATAGGGGGAAAGTACAGTATTTGGTGGCCTGGAAACATTTCCCTTCCTCTCAATCCAAATGGGTGAATAAGCGAGATGTCGAAGCTCCAAAACTTTTAGTTATTCCACTCCAAATACCCTGATAGGCCTTGATTGTATTATTCTATATGTATTGTTTGTTTTGATACTTTTGGGAGGTATCTACCCTGTGCATTTTACTTTGTTTTCTTTCCTTGGACTAATGTCTCTTCTGCAGGAAGGCTTAATGTCAGCCTGTATGATGCTTGCTATCAGCTGCCATAGTAACGGGGGGCTGCATAGGTATTTGGCTGAGGGGAAGCGAGCTGGTGGAGATGTCTCGTGATGTGACCAAAAAAGGAGGAAAGGGGAGGAATACTCTCATCATCTTCTGCGCAGCTGAATGGACTTGTTGATAGCCAGTCAAGGTCAACCATTCTGGCATACCAGATGGATGGGGCCATCTGAAGATGCACCTAACATGACACCTTGGGGAGCTGGGGAATGGACATTCAGCCAAGGTCCTTGGGGGGAGGGATTTGGAAATACTTTCAGTATGTAATTTTCATGCCTTTTGCCTCAGATCTTGCTTTCTTTTCGTTGCTATCAGTTCATGCTCAGTAATAGTACCTTTCTCTATAAACATGGAGTTGGAGGTTTTCTTTCTTGCGTTTTGAACTGAGGCACACCTGACAGCTACATATATAATATATATAATATATAATACATGACAAAATTCTTAAAGTATGTTGAATCTGGTTTATTGCCGCAATAGAAAGTAATTAGTAAGAAAATGTATCACCTAATAAAATGATAATTATAAATGAAATTAATTCTATTAATTTTATTTATTTCTAATTAGATTTGTCTAAAATCCTATGTATTAGAACATTGTACTGTATGTAGAAACATGCATCTGTTAAGCCTATATATATCTATACCAATGGAAGAGAATATTCATAGATTAGAGGACTTGTGTTCTCTGAGTTTGGATGTTTTCTTGCAGACATTTCATTAGCAACAAGGTAGTATCAAGCCAGGCTTCCAGAAATTCTCAGCCAACTGAAAAACTGAGCATTTCTAGACCAAGCCAAGTCCAAAAACACTAGAGAAGCCTAGCAGTCAGACAAATCAATCATCAACAGGCACATAGAGATAAACAACATCTATATACCACTCAAGAAAAAGCTAAAAAACAAACAAGACCAAAATGCCACTTCACCACCAATCAAGAATCATATGAGCAGAGATTAACTCTATATCAGGGATGTGAAACTTGATTTCATTGAGGGCCGCATCAGGGTTGTGTTTGACAGGGTGGGTGTGGCCAGCTCAACATCACTCGTGTCAGGGGCGCCTGTGGTGGACCGAGCACTCTGCCAGCGAAAGTGGACTCCTGAGCTGTTTCGGCTGTGATGGCCTCCTGCAACCCTCTACCAGCAAAAACTGAACTCGAAAGGGCCGTATGCAGCCCTCCTAAGTCCCGTTTTTGCTGGCAGAAGCACTGTGGGCCAGTCCTTCACTGTTTCCAGGGCAGCCCCGCAAGCCAGATCTAAGCACCCCACGGGCCAGATCCAGCCCCCGGGCCTTGAGTTTGACACCCCTGCTCTATACCAATAATCATATAGTAAACAATACCCCAATCAAGGAACTATCAACTCAGCCAAAGAAACTAACAGTAAACAGCAGCCTAATCAATTATCAAGAACACTCCTACCAACACTAATAAGGCAAACCACTAGTTTATAAAATAAGAGCAAATCCCATACCCTTCTAGCACTGATTACCAAGTCTGATAATGAAATGTCTGCAAGAAAACAAGCTCAGACCTCTTAAAGGACACACATACACCAAAAAATATCTCTCTCTCTCTCTTATCTGCGCAAATTTTCCTATAGGAACCTAGATATTGGATGATACACTTAAGCAGCAGAAGGGAAAATTAATCTTGGCTGAACTCAAGACTGGGGTATTATTTTAATAGGCTGCAGCAGGAAATCCCAAGATTGCAAATTACACTAGGAAATCAAAAATCAGTTCCAGTATCTGTAAATTTGTATCCATAAATTTAAATGTAGGAAGCATGTCTTTTGAAATATTTGGAGGTATTATTTTAATTTGAAAAAAAGTAAAACTAAGTTCTATTCCCTAACATTCAAAATATCCCTGTTTCTTCTTTGAAAATAACATTATTCATATGGAAAGTGTTATTAGACCTTCAATACTAGTCATATTTTAAATTAATGCTTGGATTTAGCTGAAGTGTAGTTAGTTTTCCGTTTCAGGATTTTAAAAGCTGAATAGTCAAACATTTCACAAATAATTCAGTGAATATTTTTCTTTTGACAGTATTCACATTGCATACTAATCTGGTTTGATTTGTCTTAGCTTAGTATACAAACCCCAGAAACCTTGGGGGAGGGACAAGGCTAGACCAAAAAGTTATTCATGTTCAGGAATCTTCCTCTATTATAGCCCAATGCTTATAGTTTATGAAATGATTTTGGGTTTGCAGATTCTTGTATGCATTACAAAACAAGGACCCGACAAAATACAGTGGAATGAAAACAACACTATCCAGAAATATTTTGTTGGAATACTTTAATTGGTGCATCATGAAGAAAATGAGACTAGTGTCTTGTAGCATTTGATAACATTCTCCACAAACATTATTGAAGAGAACAAAATATTTAAACTAGGACAAATCTGCCTTAGAAATGAGGCTTACACAATACCTTAAAAGCAACATTTTAAACCATGATATATCTTCAGGTATTCTCTTTTGCTCAGATAATTCATAAAGATACTAGCCAGGAATATTTTTGAAGAGTACAAGAAAGTCTGACTTTAAAAATAATATGCATGGCAGTGTTTCTAACTGTGTGTAACTCAAAATGATCCATATTTCTGTGCTACCAAAATTAATCCACTAAAGAGACTAGCATATTTAATACCTAGTATGTCTGGCAAGGCTTAACTGCAGTAATTTAACACCTGTACAACTTGATCTGACAAAGCAGAATAAATTTTGTTTTTCTAATATTTGCAAGAAATACATTTTGTGAATAAAAAAGAATCCAAAACTATCTCTCCCTTCTGATACAATTTGATTATGAACAGCAATTCATTCCTAAACCATATTGTAAAATTTACAGCATTTAGCTTCAAAATTGGATTAAATATATTCTTTCGCTTTCTTTTTCCAGTATGAAATAACAAACATGCCTGAGAGAATTGTAAGTGGAAAAAATTAACCATTTAAAAAGCAATGCTTTTTAAACAATGGGACCAGCCCACTCTGGGGATTAGTGAAAACTCTCCATTCATGTAAATAAATTCCTCAAGCATGTAAAGAAACTGAATTGCAGCAGATGCCAGTATCATGCAGGATTTCTGTACTTTTCACAGCTGCATGACAAATATTCAATAACTGAAGCTGTATTAAATATAAAAAGGCAAAGAAAAAAGTAGCAGCAGCTCTGGTTTCTGATAATAATCTAGTATAATATAGCTGGAAGAGAGAGGTCATTGCATTCTTAAAAAAAGGGTTGCCTATAAGAACTAATAGAAAAATGAAAAATGCTAATAAAAAAATCAACTAATTGGAATTTGTTTTGAAATGTAAGCTTATATTTTTCTGTTGTTCTTTCTAGAAATGGGGTTTTTTCCAAGGTCAATATTATTGACTCAATTAAAACTAAGTCCATGTTCAATAGATATTGCTCCCAAATAAGCCTATGTAAGACTTTAGCCTTAGAGCTTGATCTATACATCCTTATTCACAAATAAATACTATAAATGAGGTTTGCTTTTATTTTTATTATATAACATAAAACGGTTAATTCCTAATAAATGTAAGTAGTTGGATATAATTCAACTGGGTAGACACGTACAGATTGCATTATTACTGCAAGTATTCATAAAGAATGTCAATTTTCCTGTACTTTTAAAATTAATATTAACGTGTTGTTAATGTTTACTTCTTACTATATTCTTGACAATCACAACAGTAAACCATGGATTTAAACAGGAAGGAATGTTAATTTATTAGACTGGGGATTTTTCTCAGCAGAAAGTTCAGATTGTCCTTTTGGTTCTACATCTTCTACACCACAGCCCAAATCTGAATTTTCCTTCACTGCTATTCACAGTTGCAATCCTTTGGATTATGAAAGCCATCTAATTATAAAGTAATAAATTGAATTATGAGTCAGATTGTCTGGTTAGATTAAATGTTGGAAACACAATATGGCTACAGTTCAAAGTTACAAGGACGTGGTATTTTTAAAAAAGTTGTTTAGTGGTTATTGCTACAGTGTCTAGGCTTATGAAAAGACGTTTTCTAATGTAATGCTTATAAAGCAGCACCAAGAGGCAGCTACTGGTCACAAATGATCCAAGCAGCTCACATTTTTTAATTCAAGTGCATCAGCACACCACCAACTTCGTTTTTTAATATAGGAATACATGATAACACACACAGCCCTCTACCCAATTTTAAAAACCTATCCAAAAGACAATACAGGGGAAAAAAAGAAAAAGAACAGTCCACCCACTATGTATATCCTTACACTCAACAAAATGACAGGGAACACAAGTTACTTCCCTCCAAACACATAAAAATTACTCCAGGAAGTAGCCCAGCCTCATTCGTTCAGCTATTACATATTTGCTGATCTTGATAATAGCCACAAGTACATTTGACAAATCTTAATCTGAATAGAACAGGGACCTGCCCTGACATATCAAGCTTTATGATTTTTCTCTCCCAGTGTAGTTTCTCCCGTTAGCTATATATATTTAAAAAACAGGAATTGTCCAAAGAATGAGGGGAGCCTCTTGCATATTTGAAGTTCACAAGGTCAGAAGCAACTGATAGGAAAAGTTTCTGCTTGCCTGCCTTCTAGTCCTAGAATATTACGAAGAGGCCTTCTCTTATCCCACTGGCTCATGGGGCCTGAGAGCAGGATGGAAGTGATAGGCTGGCATGCATACATCTGACCAGCATCCCAAATGGTAGTCAGCATAATGTTATCATCTGAACTTGTAAAAAATCAGCATATTTGAAGGACACTCTGATACTATGGAAAATAATATAAAAGGGCATCTGACTGCTACTTTTAACTACTTCAAGCTAGCAAGTCAGACTATGATCTAATGGAATGCAGTTTGTTCTTGCCTATCGTTTCCTTTTCTGTTTTAAGGATTTTCTGCGCTTGAGAATCATCTCATAGAGTTTGTCCATACCTTCTGTGAGACCCTCACCAATGATCGCACAGGCTGGTTGTATATGGTAAGTGGTGGATGGAGTTAGCTCATGAAGAGCCAACTGTTTTTCTATTTCTGTCACGGGCAAAGATTTTGGCAGGTCTTGCTTGTTGGCAATCACTAACAAGGGAGTGCCTTGATTCTCTGCAAACTTGGTGACTTTGTGCAGCTCTGTTTTGGCTTCTTCTAGCCTGTCCACATCAACAGAGTCCACCACATAAATGATACCATCAGTACAACGACTATAGGATTTCCACAGAGGCCTCAGTTTCTCTTGCCCACCTACATCCCAAAAATGGCAGCTGATGCCCTTTGCAGTTCCATTGCTTAGCTTGATTTTTTCAGTGTTGAAGCCAATGGTAGGCACCGTGTTAACAAATTCGTTGAATTTAAGCCTGTAGAGCACTGTAGTTTTGCCTGCAGAATCCAGACCCAGCATGACAATGTGCAGAGACTGAAAGGCAGAGATATTGGATGAAATGTTTCCCATGGTATTGATGGATGACTCAGCAGCAGAAAAATCTTTGCTGATTCCGTTTAAGCCCTTTACCTTGTTAGTCGGTATTAGATCCTGATTAGGTTGTGATTTTAAAATGCACACTCACCCGCAGAAACTATTCCAGATACGTCGTTGGAGATCAGGAACAATCCGGATCTTACAAGACAGAAAGCGCGAGACAGAAGAGGGGGTGGGGAAGCAATGGAGATCAGCTCAAGCAGCCCACGATTGCCGTGATCGCGCCGCCTGGAATGAGGACCGAGCAGCAAAGGCAACTTCGAGGTTGCAAAGGCAAGTTGTTCAGAACTGCAGAACAAAGGTGGTTCTCCGTGCAAATCTTTGCTATTTTTCGCCTGGATAGAAAAAGAGCTGGGTTTTCTCCTGGATCAACTGTTCAGATGAATTGATCAAGAGGGGAACTACCTCCTTCCCCGTGGACTCATTCATTTTCAGGCAGGAAGTGGCGCCCTCCTTTTAGGCCCACCTTCTGGCGAGAGAGAGCCTCCTCCCCCTGCGATCTGCCTGGGAGGAAGCTCCAATAGGACCTCCCACAAAAGCTACCAACGTAGCAACTGCAGCTCAATCAATCAAAGCCCTGCGAAGTAAGCAGGGGAGGAGGGAGGGAGGAGCTTTTAAAGGGCAACGGAACTGGGGGAGGAGGAGGAGACGTTCTTCTTTCGAGGCCCCCGCCTTCCTTGGCCTTGTTCATCCAGCCGTCTTTCGCTCGATCCATGACTACTTTCTTTAAATTGGTCTTTTCCAGATGCGAAATTCGACGAAAAACGTAGCTTGGTTTCGTTTGGAAAGGGGTCGCGTGCGCCTGGGGAAGTCATATTTTCATATAGAAATACACATCATATAGAAATATCATCTACCATATCATAAAGAAATACAGTTCTGCCTGTAAAATACCAGTGTGTTCAAAAGAATTAACAGAAGTATGAAATCCCACGTACAGTATGATTGGAAACAGTACTCGCTTCTTTAGACGCCGGAAAGGGTGATGATTTATGGTTGAGTGCATGACTTTTCCCGACTATGATTCTGAAAGATCTCACCGTGGCTCTCTAAAACAGGAGGGCCCAAAGACCTTTAGGCTGCCTCCATCCTGTAAGATAAAAACGTTCTCCAGCCGGCATATTGTCTGGATGTTTCTGGTTGGCTCACACCCATCCTCTGTTTCTCCAAGCCTAACAATGCTGATCCAGCCTTCCAAGCTCATTAAGACGTTATGCTTTCAACCAATTTTCCTGCATGGAAAGATAAAATTTATTGGAAGGAAAATCCATCTGGTTCAGTTCTAAGCTGGGAGAAAGGCACTGGAAACAACATGGAGGCTGATTGGAAAGGTGATTTATTGAACAGAACCACAAAGACAGTTCTGGGTCAGCTGAACAACGGGTTGAATGAGTGGATGGATCTTTAAAGGTTCTATGTGACTTTGAAGTCTGGACTGTTCTGGGGGTGGTGCAATGAAGGAACTTGTGTTCTGAAAGGGTATTGAGCAATTCCTATTGTGGCTAATGGCTTTTGTCCTGTGTTGGATCTTGGGGATGCTTCTAATCCTATCACTCTGCTTTTGTTAGCTGTCAAACTTTGCTATAAGCAGGTTCAAAATATCCTGTCTTGAATGGATTTCTGCCTGAAGTATTTGCTTTGCTTATGAATGGAGTTATCTAGATAGTTGTCTTCCTCTTTCAACAAGCTCTTTATCTCTTAAGTGCTGGCATGTGCTGTGGGCTATTAAGAAGGACTTGGGGGTGGCTTCCTGCTTCTAAAAACATGTTTCTTCATTTCTCCTTTAGGGAAATATAGTATTCTGCCTTTTTTAATATTTCCCATAATATTTCATTCCTCTGGGGTAGGGGTAGGGGCTTTTCACAAATTGAAAGAATTATTCATGCAAATGAGCTGCTAGTAATGTGGATTGACAAGTGTATCAATATGATGAATTTTCAGGTACAGAATCTGCTCTACAGTGAAAACTTACTGAATAGAAAAAGAAGCCTGCCAAAAAAAACCTGCAGTGGAAATGGTAGCATAAAGGGAGAATGTAAGATAGACACATAGGCAAAAATTAGTCAGGTCTTCAGAGTGGGAAATGCAAGAATACAAGCTGCAAAGTACCTAGTTTAAAAGGAAAACTGTACAGAAAGATTTGAGTCCAAGATGGTGGCAGTGGAAGAAGAAGCAGCAGGTCAGTTAGAAAAGCTACTAAATTAAGTTGGAAAGTATAAGGAGAAGGGGAAAAGGAGCAGAAAGATAGATAAGGAAGATAGAAAGGAAAAAGGAAAAGAAGAAATTGGGGGTAACAAGGAAAACATCAGCAAAACATCAGTGCAGTGAACAAACAGCTGCACGCTGAGTCGGAGGCAGCCGGCAACAGAATATGGGAAGAAAAATCCAGTCTGGTTCCAAACCAGGAGAAAAATGCTGGAAATAAAATGGAGGCTGGCTACAAGGAAATTGTCGTGTCCCACTCCTCCGCTGACGGCCGGGTCAGGGAAATCCGAATCAGGTGTGCCTCTGCAGCTCTGCCAAAGTCCTAGCAAAGTCCTCAGGGCAGGCAGGAGACCAGAAAGTGACTTCAGCAAGATATGTTTAGACTTTGCCTGACTCAGAGAATGCCAGAAAGCAGATCCTTTATATAGGCCATGGGGTGTGGCTCCATGACTCAGCACTTATCCAGGCCTGCCCCTCCCTTCCTTCTGTTGCCTCCACCTATCAAGTCTTCTGACACGAGGGTCACTCCAATCGGCAGCTGTTGGTAATTGACCTTCCTCAGGCTCACATGCTGTGGAGGAGGGGGAGGGGTCTAGTTGCTCCGTTTGCCTGGGCATGGAGCCAGAGCTGGGGGCTGGAGATACTTGCTCTTCTTCAGCCTGTCTGGGCATGGAGCCAGGGCTGGGGCCGGGAGGACATTCTTCAGCGTTCGGAAGCAGATAAGCAGACCCCGGCTACAGTGAGAGCGGGCAAGAAACAACAGAAATAAGGTCTTTGTTTATTTGGTTTCCAGAAACTTCAGTGACAGCAACATGGGACGGCTGACCAATTGGCTGGTTGAGTGGATGGATTTTTATAGCCATGGTGGCACAGTGGTTAGAATGCAGTACTGCAGGCTACTTCTGCTGATCACCGGCTGCCAGCAGTTTGGCAGTTCAAGGCTCGAGGCTGACTCAGCCTTCCATCCTTCCGAGGTTGATAAAATGAGGACCCAGATTGTTGGAGGCAATATGCTGACTCTAAACTGCTTAGAGAGAGCTGTAAAGCACTGTGAAGCAGTATATAAGTCTAAATGCTATTGCTATTATTATTGAGTCTGTCATTTGCACCTCTATAATTGTCTGGTTCGGTTCTGCAACCCAACAAGAAAGACACAGACTTCAGAGGATAATTAGAACTGCAGAAAAAATAATTGCTACCAACCTGCCTTCCAATTGAGGACCTGTATACTGCACGAATCAAGAAGAGAGCCGTGAAAGTATTTACAGATCCCTCACATCTTGGACATAAACTGTTTCAACTCCTACTCTCAAAACGACGCTATAAAGCACTGCACACCAGAACAACTAGACACAAGAACAGTTTTTTTCCGAAGGCCATCACTCTGCTAAACAAATAATTTCCCTCAACACTGTCAAACTATTTACTAAATCTGCACTACTATTAATCTTCTTATCATTCCCATCACCAATCTCTTTCCACTTATGACTGTATGACTGTAACTTTGTTGCTGGTAATCCTTATGATTTATATTGATACATTGACCATCATTTGTGTTGTAAATGTTGTACCTTGATGAAGGTATCTTTTCCTTTATGTACACTGAGAGCAATGCACCAAGGCAAATTCTTTGTGTGTCCAATCACACTTGGCCAATAAAAAATTCTATTCTATTCTATTCTATTCTATTCTATTCTATTCTATTCTATTCTATTCTATTCTATTCTATTCTACTGTAGGGTTCTGGGATTTTGTGATTGAGATGCTCCAGAGGGTTGTGTAATGAGGTGAGCCTTGTGTTTTTTACTATTTCAATGATGGTGGGTTAATCCTATTATCTCTAAAAGGTCACGTCCTCCCCTTTTTTATTTTTTATTGTAAAATAAAAAAGTTTTTTTATTTTTTATTTTCTTATATATTAAATGTACATTTTCTTATTTATAGATAATCGTACATATTCTCTCTAAAGAAAGCACAAAAATAAAACATTTTAATTGCATTTGAAGTTGCTCTTCTACCCTTTCTTCCCCCCGTTTTACAACAAACCTTCTGCTCCTCTTTTCCCTCCCTCCTCCTTCTTCTTTCCTACCTTCTTCCTCCTCCTCTCCCTCCTCATACCTACTTCCCCTAACTCTTCCCCACTCCTCTACTCTTTCCCTCCTTTCTCACCTTCTCTCCTAACTTATCTTCCTCTCCTCCATTCCTCTCTCACCTTCACCTCCTCTATCTTACCCTCTATTCCTCTCTTTTTTCTTTCTTCTTTGTTGTATGATATTTCCCTTGTTCAATAACTGAACAACTCCAATCTTCTGATAGTATATACTTTCTTTTCAATTTATTGTCTATTTTACCCAATCTATCATTTCATAATTGTACATTTATATTTATAATCTTCTCTTCTTCCGCCCCATCCCCCTTTTCCATTTACTCTGGCGATATCTGAGTATCTATTTCTTCATTGTCGTTCCTCTCATTTAGTTTCCATTTATTAACATTGTTTATCTATCTACCATCCTTTATTTCTGTCTCTTTTCTAACCATACATAGAATCTTTCCCATGTCTTGAAATATACCGATTCCTCTTTATCTTTTATTCTTAAAGTTAATCTATTCATTTCCGCACAGTCTAAAAATTTTTATTACTAATCTTTTTATTACTAAGTTCCAATTTTGCGCAAATACAATTCTTGCTGTTGTTATTACGTGAATAATTAAATACATTTCTTCTTTGCTATATCTTTCTGGCAAAATACCCAATAAGAAAATCTCTGGCTTTAATTCTATAGATTTTGTAGCATTTCCTTTAACCATGTCTGCATTCTAAACCAATAGTTTTGTGCTTCTGTACATGTCCACCACATATGATAATATGATCCTGGCAAATGCGAGCATTTCCAACATTTAGCTGATTTATCTTTAAACATTTTTGCTAGCCTTTCTGGTGGGATGTACCATCTATAAAATATTTTATATAAATTTTTTTTATATGCAGTTGCCATTGTCAATTTATAATTCCTTTCCCATAGTTGTTGCCATTTCTCTAATTCTATTGCATAACCAAAATTTTCAGATTTTAACAAGTACATCTTGAGGTGCAACAAAAATGCTGACAAAATAGTCACTAATAATAGTAAATGAGGGGAGAAATATGCTGCACAAATAGAAAATATTCTCCTGCTAAATGCCAGCTCCTTTCTTTTCTCAGTGCACTCTGTCTTGGAAGAACAAATTGCAAGTGTCACCAGTTATGTCTGAAGAAACAACTTATAGGAGTTATTCATACAGTGGGGAGCTATTTCATGTAATGGGGATTGTTATAGCACAAATGCAGTATCAAAATTTGTGCTGCAGCCGCCAAAAAAGCCAATGCAATCTTAGGTTGAATTAACAGAGGGATAGAATCAAGACCACGTGAAGTTCTAGTATCACTTTATAATGCATTGGTAACACCATAGTTGGAATATTGCATCCAGTTTTGGTCACTACAATATAAAAAAAAATGTTGAGACTCTGGAACGAACATAGAGAAGAACAACAAATATGATTAGGGGTGAGGAGGCCAAAATATATGAAGAATGGTTACAGGAATTGGATCTGTCTAATCTAGTGAAAAAAAGAACTGGGGTGACATGATAGCAGTATTCCAATGTTTGAGGGGTCAACCTATTTTTCGAAGCACCAGAAGGCAGGACAAGAAGCAGTGAAAACTAATCAAGGAGAGAAGCAACCTAAAATTAAGGAGAAATTTCCTGACAATGAGAACCATTAACTAGTGGAATGCAATGCCTTTAGAAGCTGTGGATGCTCCATCCGTAGTTTTTAAGAAATTGGACAGCCATTTTTTTCAGAATTGTATAAAGTCTCCTCTTGTGCAGGGGGTTGGACTAGAAGACTTCCAAGGACCCTGCCCACTCTGTTATTCTGTTATTTTGTTAAATAAATACCATCAAAAATACAAAAAGGAATATTATGTTTTGTAGGAAATAAAGCCCTGGGCCTGAATCACTGTAGAATTTTTAACTTCAGTATGTCAACTGTCCAACTAATGAACCCATCATTAGTTGGACAGTTGCAGTTGCAACTGTCCAACTGCATCAACTTTCTGCTCCATTCCAGACATTGTTAGGATACAGCTCTGTCAGAGGTATCTGAGTAGGCTGCATTAAGTTAGAGAGAGCTGGTTTAATATCAGCTGTCTGACTAGTGAACCTAAAATAAGGAAACACTCTCGGGAGCTTTGGAATTCCAAAAGTAAAACTTTATTGGATATCCCATTTTGGTACTGAAGAAACAAAACCAGCTCTGATTTTCCCATGCAAAGGCTTGCCTAGTTAATCAATAGCTTTCTCTTCTCCCCACCCTTGGGTGATTACATTGTCCAATTATGAGATGACCTTTTGTTATGGGAACAGTCCATCTCTTTCTCTAACCCCTGCAGTGGTGACTTTAATGGTTGCCAAGCTCTCACAATCTCTGCATACATTGTCAGCATTCCATTTCCCCCTTCTCTCCCCCAGTTCATTGCAAACTTGAAAGCATTAAGGTTTGAAAGAAGCAAAGCGGTTCAATCTTGACATGGTATTTTAACATTCACACATAAGTACACAAGTACAAGAGATTGTACACAATCTCTTTGTACTTTGTACACAAGTACAAGAGGGACGCGGTGGCTCAGGGGCTAAGAAGCTGAGCTTGTCAATCGAAAGGTCAGCAGTTCGGCGGTTCGAATCCCTAGTGCTGCCGTGTAACGGGGTGAGCTCCCGTTACTAGTCTCAGCTTCTGCCAACCTAGCAGTTTCGAAAGCACATAGAAATGCAAGTAGAAAAAATAGGGACCATCTTTGGTGGGAAGGTAACAGCGTTCCGTGCACCTTTGGCGTTGAGTCATGCCGGCCACATGACCACGGAGACGTCTTCGGACAGCGCTGGCTCTTCGGCTTTGAAATGGAGATGAGCACTGCCCCCTAGAGTCGGCAACGACTAGCACGTAAGTGCGAGGGGAACCTTTACCTTTTTACAAGAGATTACCATACTTGAGCAAGAGTTTTTTTTGGGGAAGAAATGCAGGAAGGAACTTGAAAATTCATCATTAAATGATGCAGTTATTAAGTAAGACATCATGTGACCACACCCAATTTTATAACTTTGTTGCCATGGTCACTAAGCAAATAATCCATAGACATCTCATGACCTCTTGCTCGCTTCACCATTGACTTTGAATGTCAGAAGGGAAAGTTGCAGATGGTGATCATAGGGCTGTGAAATGCTGTAATTGTAATTGTCATAAGTGTGAGCTGGTTGTCAAGCACCCAGTTTGTGATCACATGACTGCAGGGACACTGCAATGGTCATAAGTACAAAGACTGATTGCAAGTCACTTTATTCAGTATCATTGTAACTTTAAACAAATGCTGAATGAATGGCTGTTAAGGACTATCTGTAGTGGTCATTATAGTCCCCTGCTTGATGTCCAAGGCAGGAAAAGAAGTATAATTGCTTCAATATTCTGGTCACCATAATACAAAAAAGATGCTGAGGCCCTAAAAACAGTGAGGAAGAGCAACAAAGAGTTTGGAGGCTAAATCCTGTGAAGAGTGGCTGAAGGAACTGTAGGACGTTAGCACCCACCCCTCTCCTAAAAGAATGAAATATTTTAGGAAATATTAAAATGGCAGAATATTATATTTCCCTGGATGAGGAAAGGGGAAACATGTTTTAAAGACAAAGCAACTCCCTGCCCCCCCCCTTCAGCTCCAGGGTAATGGGATTAAGACAGGTGAAATCCAGCAGGTTCTGGTAGGTTCTGGAGAATCGGTAGTGGAAATTTTGAGCAGTTCGGAAAACCGGCAAATACCACCTCTGGCTGGCCCCAGAGTGGGGTGGGAATGAAGATTTTGCAATATCCTTCCCCATTCCTGGGGAATAGTGATTTTGCAATATCCTTCCCCTAGGAATGGGGAGAGAATGGAGATTTTGCAGTATCCTTCTCCTGCCATGCCCATCAAGCCACGCCCACAGAACCGGTAGTAAAAAAAAAATCAGCACTGGATTAAGACATGGCCGTCAGGACATGAAAGGATTAGCCCTCTACTCATCTAGCAACAGAATTCACCACATGGCAACTGTGGAGATTACATCACTCATTAAGCCTAGGATTCAAAAGACAACTACAAAGTTATCCCTGCATGGCCCCATGAGTCTGACAACCAATCAGAATACAAGCTGAAGTTAAAAGCCCAACAGAGGGTAAAAATTACTCGCTCACTCGGTCTCTCCCTCCCTCCCTCCCTCTCTCTCTCTCTCTCACCCCCATGTGCAAAAAAGCCCAGGACCTCAAAACCATGTGGTCCTGTCCACCATTAAACCATCTTTTCAAGCAGTCTCCATGTTTCCAGTGTCTTTCTCCCCACTTGGAACTGAACCCAGACTGTTGGAAGTATTTCTGTGTGTTCTTTCTGCCACATCTCTGACCCATCCCTTCCCACACTATGGTCCTCCTTTTCAGCTTCCACACACAACCTTGTACTAGGTATGGTTTTAAAAAGATAACTGTTGAATCACTTTGCTCTCATTGTTCAGGATTGTAAAATTCAATTGAGCCAAATCTGTTCTCTTAAGAGCGGCAGAGGAACTGCTAAAGACTGCTTACTTTTGAGAAACATATTTCTCAGAGAAAGCAAAAATCTTACTTCTTTGTAGGCCTATTTGTTCAAGCAGAGGTAAATACGAAGGAAACCTTCTAACGTTCGCCGTAGCTCCACGAGAGAGAAAGAAAAGGAAGAAAGGCTACGTAGGGGTATTTGGTGCAGACAATGCAGACAATGCAAACTTAGCGAAGTAACGGTGTTTTCCCAGATCCCATCCACGATCTGAAGCATAGAGATAAGAAATATAGAGATAGGATGATGTACAGTAGATCAGGATAAAAAGAGAAAATGATTTCCCTTCCCACAGTCTGGAAAATACTGTAAAACATGCCTGATAGGCAAAGCTTTGTTTGTGGTCTGTACCCATGCAAATGAACCCTCACAGCCAGTTCTCGGCTTCCCTTGAGAGTAGTCCGCCTCCGCCCCTTCCTTCGCTGTAACCACTTTGACGGCCCTCTGTCCTGCGTTTTCCCCAATGACATCAGTGAGGTCGCTGGGCGGACGTCGATACGCTCGCTAGTTCCCAGAGGGCCTTGCCTTCTAATGAAGCCGGATCTGCTTCCACGGACGAGAGGGAGAGGTTCGCGAAGCCCGCTATTTGCTGCTACGGAGGTACTTGGAGTTGCTACACCTTAATAAAGTTGTCCCGGCGAGGACAGAGCGAAAGGAACTAGGGAGAAAGGTAAGAAAGCTTCGGATTTCTGTGCTTTCTGTGTTGGTCTCACAACATAAGAATAACGTAAAACTCCCTGGAATGGAGAAAGCGAGCAGGTTGAAGGCAGACGCAATGTTTTAAGTGTGATGGAGGAAATGTGTATAAATGCTATCATACCTAGCGGTATCATGCCTTGTTATTTGAAGTAGGAGCATCCATTTAATGTGAAGCATCTACTAGTGTGATTGGATTGTGGATTGTGGATTGCACATTTAGAATCCCTATTATCTGTTTACTGTAATTGCTCCCAATAAATTATCCGTAGAGTTCGGAGAAGGGAATAATTTAGTTATAAAAGAGAAGACAGATTTAAAGGCGAAACTTCCTTCAAGAGAGCTCCAATTGCTAGCCTTGAGTTTTTCCCCTCTTTTTATGCGTTTCCGGTGGTTAGCTATTGTAGTGTTGCATTTTGTTTCTTCTCAAGGAAGAAACGAGAGCAATGACTTTCGTGCTTTGCTTGCTACTGTGGTCAGTTCTTTCCAAAGGAAACTTAGTATTTGGTGTAAACCTAGTATTTTTCTTGTTAAAGTCTTGTTAAACATCAGCACTGTTAAATATCAGCATTGTGGAAAGCCTGATTGCAACTCAAAATGTCTGGTATTGCTATGTGAAAAGGATGTTATCTTTAAATTATTTAGAAACAGAAAATCCTTGTGGAATGTACACATTTATCATAGGTATGAATTTTAAATCAGTCTATAGCCTTTTAAGTTCGCTGAGGCAGCAACCATTTTTCAAATTAAGTCCAGATGGGACCAACCATTAAGCTGTTAGCAACGTTGTTCATATTTTAAAATAAGATTTAAATATTTGTTTTTCTAATATTAACTGTTTAACCCCAGAACTAATGCTTTCTTGAGAAAATGGAGGGAAACATTATTAAACAACAAACTATATAATAAATGCATTCCCAATTTTAATAAGGAAAAATAAAAATAAAAATTATACTTTAGAAAAAATTTAGAAAATTTCAGCTATTGGAAATATTAACTTTTCATCCAAGATTAATACATAATACTGAATTCCTGATTAAAATTTTCTGTAGCAATTTTTATAATTATTTATTAAAATTGCATATATTTCTAAATGTGTCATGATTGCATTTGATTTCAAATTTACAGCATTTTGGGTTTTTTCATGTTTTTATTTGTTTTATTCATATTACATTTAATTTCCATCAAACAGTGTGTGATCTGCGTATAGTTATTTTTAAACGATCATAGTCCACATATTTGCTGTAATATTCATCACCATAATATTAATAATATAATGCTATAATAATAATACTTATCATCTTTAACAACTCCCCACATTAACATTTCCTCTTTTTATATCTCCTCCTTGTACCTTTGATGAAGGTTTTTTTTTCTTTTATGTACACTGAGAGCATATGCACCAAAACAAATTCCTTGTGTGTTCAATCACACTTGGCCAATAAATTCTATTCTATTCTATTCTGTTCTGTTCTATTTCTAACTTCAGTTTCTATTGTCTAGCCATTGGTAGAACATATCCCATGTCAAAAAATATTCAGTTTCTTCTTTATACTTAATAGTGAGTGCTAATCTATCCGTTTCTGTGCATTCTAATATTTTCTTAATTACGTTCCCCTCAGATGGAATCTCATCATTTTTCCATTGTAATGCAAATACAACTCAAGTTGTAGTTAGTTTATGTAAGACCAGATATATAATCTTTTTGTCATATTTTTGCGGTAGAATGCCCTACAAAAATATCTCTTGTTTCAAGTCTATATGTTGCTTTGACATTTTTTTCCAACCAAGTATGTATTTTCATCCAGTATTTTTTAGCTTTTGGGCATATCTACCACATATAGTAGTATGAACCAGATGATTGATTACACTTCCAATATTTAGATATATCTTTATACATTTTTGCCAATCTTGCCGGTGCTAAATGCCATCTATAAAACATTTTATACAGATTTTCTTTATATGCAGTTGACATAGTCAATTTAATATTTCTATCCCATAGTTTCTGCCATTTATTAAATTCTATTGCATATCCAAAGTTTTTAGCCCAGGCAATCATTGTCTCTTTTACCTGCTCACTTTCAAGTTTAATATTTAATAAATATCAATATAATTTCTTTATCAGTTTATCATCTGTTTCAGTTAATATCTGGTCTAGTTCTGTTAACTCTTTATTAAAACCATACTTTTTAGCATCTTTCTCATAATGGGATTATATCTGCATGTGCAGCCACCATGCAATGTCTATCCCTTGGCTACTAAGTTCCTGTTTATTTTTCAGTTCCCCTTTGTCATTCAAAATATCTTTATATCTTACTATTTTTTCCATATTAATAACATTAGGATGTACCAATGCCTCCATGGTAGAAAGCCAGATTGGTATTTTCAATAGTGTTGTTCTTTTATTTTGAACCAGACTGATAGCAATGCATTTCTAACATAATGTCTCTGAAAACTAACTATCTTATTCTTCCTATACCATAAGAAAGTGTGCCAACCTAGGTGGGTCATGTCCTTCTTGTGTATCTCAAACTGATCCATTCTTTCACCCATGTGAGTACTGAGGCCTGGTAGTACAATTCCCAATCTGGTAGACAAAGCCCCCTCTTTTTTTTTTTTTTGGTTTCCTGCAACATTTTGAAGTCTATTCTTGCTTTCTTTCCTAACCAAACATATCTTAATATTATTTTATTTAGTTGTTCAAAATATTTTTTTCTCCAGTTTTATTGGTATTGTTTGAAATAGGTATAGTAGTCTTGGCAAAATGTTCATTTTTATAATAGTTATTCTTCCTGATAGTGACAGTTGTAAATCTTTCCATTTCTCCAGGTCTAATTTAATTTGTCTCATCAGTTTCATGTAATTATCCTCTTTAATAACTAACATTTTGCTGTTAAGTTATATTCCTAAATACTTCACTTTTTAAACTATCTCTATATTATTTCTTTCCATCAACACTCTTTTTTGTGTATCTGTGAGATTCTTGACTAAAATCTTTGTCTAACCCTATTTATTTTCAGTCCTGCTACTTCCCCATATTCTTCTATTTTTCTAATTAACTTTGGTCTAGTTCCTAGGGGGTCTTCTAGTATGAAGACCAAGTCATCTATGAATGCCTGTAGTTTGTATTTCTCTTTTTTAATTTCTATTCCTTTTATTTCTTCATTTTGCCGAATGTTCCTGGTTAACACTTCCAAAGTCAATATGAATAGCAGTGGAGACAGTGGACATTCCTGTCTGGTACCTTTCTTGTTATCAAAGTTCTCTGTCATGTCTCCAATTACTATCACCTTAGCTGATTGCTTACAATATATTGCTTTAATGATATTAATAAATCTCTGCCCAAAGTCCATATATTTTAGTTGTGCTATCATGAATTGCCAATTAATGTTGTCAAATGTTTTCTGTGCATCTAGAAACATCAACGACATTTGTTTTCCAAGGTGTGTCTCATAATACTCCAATGTATTTAAAATCATTATTGTATTATTTTTGATCTGTCTCTTTGGTAAAAAATTCATTCTGATCTGGATGTATAAATTCATTCAAATATTTTTTTAATATCTCTGCTATTATTGAAGCATATATTTTATAGTCCGCATTCAATAAGGATATTGGCCTATAGTTCTTTATCTGTGTTAAATCTGAGTCATCTTTCGGTATGAGGGTAATATTTGCTTCCATCCATGTGTTTGATATTTTTGCTTCTAGTAATACTTCATTGTAAACTTCCACCATCACTGGACTTATTACCTTAATACCTCTTCTAATTGTTTGTAGCACATTAGGGCTGCTGGTAGCCCATTAGGCCCTGGTGTTTTATTGTTTGTTTGTCTCTTAATTGCTTCTGTCACTTCTGTCATAGTTATTCGTTCATTCAACATATTCTTAACTGTATCCAATACCTTGGGAAGTTCAGATTGTTCCAAATATTGTTGTATTTTATTTTCTAGAATTTCCTCCTTGTCATACAATTTCTTGTAGTACTCTTTTATGATAGCTTTTTTCTCCTCATTCTGATAGTGAAGAGTCCCTTTCTCATCAATTAGTTGACGTAGTTGACGTATCAATTTTCTCTCTCTCTCTTTTTTCAGTTTATATGCCAACCACCTTCCAGGCTTATTCGCATTTTCAAAAAAGTTTTGCTTTGCACTTGTGATTTTATATGCCAGTTCTTCTTTTCCCAATGAGTTCATTTTATGTTTTATTATGTCTATTTAATTTTTCAGTTCCTTTTTTGTGGTTCTTTTTGTAATTCTTTTTTTAAAATAATTTTTATTAAACATTTTTTTAAAAGCAAAAAGAAATCTTTGACAATTTTTTCTTTTCAAAAGATTTGCGTCAGCAACAAATTTCTTACTTATGCATTTTTTCTCCCTTATTCTAATGTATCTTTTATATATATACTTCTTCATTTTTAAATCAATTTTTATTGATTTCCCACCCACACACATTGTTTATGAACAGAGCATTGACCATATCATATCTTATACACCTTAGCTTAACCTATCCAAACATATTTTACTCAGTTACAATTTCTACCAAAATATTATTTTACTATATTTTAATCACAATCTTAATGCTTCTATGCTCATTTATATAAACCACATCATCTTTCACCCTCAAGTTCAAATTTAACAAATATGTTAACTAACATATATTCTTTTTTATTGTGTTTTAGCTAATTCAATTTTTATCCTGATATATTCAAACATATTCGGGGTTGTCCTTCTTCCATTTCATCTTTTCCATTTTACAGCAATCTTTCTTCCCTTTCTTATCCTCTCTCTTTCTTCTTTTAACCTTCCTACTTACTTCTCTCCTCTTCTACTCCTTCTCTACATCCCCTTCCTTTCCCCCTCCTCCATTCTCCCTTCCACTCTAGCCTTCTCTCCTGTTCTTATTTCCCCTCCCTTTCTTCCCCTCCTCTCTCTTCTTTCTCTCTATCTCTCCTTCTTCCTTTCTTACCTCTCTCCTCCTCCTTATCTCTCTCCGTTGCTGTATTCATTTTCCTACCGTCTCCATTATCATTGTTAAGAACTTCCGTTCCCAGCTGGTGGTCTGGCTAGCCTATGTACCATCTTTTAACATCTTGACAAACCAGGATTCTGCCATTCCTTAAGACTCTTATGACATACTCGTCGAACCAACTTCTTGCACTGCAAGATGCCCCCCTCTCGCGGGTGTGGCACTCCTCTTTATCGAGGGCCTACCTCAATGACGGATTTTGGAATCCCGAGAGGTGGCATGCAAATAAGAAAGGGTTAAGGGTTTTTTAAAATTTGTTCTTTCTGAAATTTTTAATTAAATCGAATAAAGGGTTTTTAAGGGGTGGGTTGGGTGGGTGGGGACACCCACAGGGGGTTAGGCTGGTCCCTTCTAAGGTTCACGATTTGGAGGTCTGTAAAATGGAGGTAACTGATGAGGTTAAGACTCGACCATGTATGGGCATTTCCATCTGCACGGTACGAGGGAGGGGCAGATATGGCGGAAGCGGGGGCTCATATCATGTTCGGGGAGTGCGCTCTTGCTGTTTGCGAGCGATTGTGCACTCCGGGCCCCCAGACTTCACTCGTGCCCCGAGTGGCTATACTCCCTGGAACTTGGACCTTCGGTTGATGCTATGCAATGCCAGATCCGTTATGAATAAGGCCCCCCCTCATAGCCGATCTTATTCAAGAGGGGGGTGCAGACCTGATGGGCATTTCGGAGACCTGGTTGGGCACAGAAGAGGGGGATCTCTTTATTGAGATGTGCCCACCAGGCTTCCGTGCATTCCATCAGCCGAGGGTCCCGGGTAGGGGTGGGGGGGTAGCGGTTGTTATAAACGAGAGTCTGGAACCGAGGGAGGTCGCTGTCCCGCAGATAGCCAGTTGTGAAACCCTCCTTGTGAAGTGGGGCCAAGGGGTGCAGGTGGGATTGCTGATTACATACCTGGCTCCTTGCTACGTAACAGCAGCCCTGCCCGAGCTGTTGGAGATGATAGCCGGGACGGCAGTTATGGGGGATTTCAACTTGCCATCGGCGGGCAAATCATCAACGGTAGCTCGGGAGTTCATGGCTTCCATGACGGCCTTGGACCTGACCCAGGTAGTTAATGGTCCCACCCACATTGGGGGTAACACTCTGGACTTGATTTTTGTCTCAGGACAGTGGCTAAATGATCTAGAGTTAGGGGAGTTAATATCTAAACCCCTGTCATGGTCAAATCATCTGCTCCTTCAGCTAGACTTTCGAACCGCTGCACCGCACTGCAGGGAGACAGAACCGGTTCAATGGTTCCATCCCAGGTGCCTGATGGACCCAGAGAGGTTTCCGATGGAGCTTGGGCTGTTTCCCAGGGAATTTGCCCACGGCTCGGCCGAAGAACTGAGAGGAGGAGGCGGCCGGGGCTTTGGACCACGTCGTGCCTTTGCGGCCTCTGACCCGGCGACAAACTCGACCAGCTCCTTGGTATAACGAGGAGCTGAGAGAGACGAAGCGCTGGAAAAGACGCCTAGAGAGTGTTTGGAGGTCCAGCCGCTCCGAACCCGACCGAACACTAGTGAGGTCGCATATTCAGACCTACCTAGTGGCGATAAGAGCGGCGAAACATAATTATTTTTCCGCTCTTATCACATCGGCAGATAATCGCCCAGCTACCCTGTTTAGGGTGACCTGCTCCCTGCTTATGCAGGAGGCTCGGGAGGACCCCTTGCAGGGGCATGCTGAGGATTTTGTACAATAAAATCCGATAAAATCGCTCGGATCCGGGACGGACTGGACGCTGATTGGATAGATTCGGGCGGGATGGCGAGGACGGGTCTTGAGGATATTATCTGGGCTGAGTTTGATCCTGTGACTCCCAATGACATGGACAGGTTGTTGGGTAGGCTGAATCCCAACACATGTTTATTGGACCTGTGTCCCTCCTGGTTGGTACTGGCCACACGGGAGGTTACACGAGGCTGGCTTCTGGGAGTTACCAATGCTTCCTTGCTGGGGGGCATTTTCCCCACCGCCTTGAAAGAGGCGGTGGTGAGGCCCCTCCTCAAGAAGCCTTCCCTGGACCCAGCTGTATTGGCGAACTATAGTCCAGTCTCCAACCTTCGCTTTTTGGCGAAGGTTGTTGAGAGTGTAGTGGCATATCAGCTTCCTCAATACTTGGAGGAAACTGTCTATCTGGACCCGTTCCAGTCCGGTTTCAGACCTGGATACAGCACGGAGACTTTGGTCGCGTTGGTGGATGACCTCTGGAGGGCTCGGGACAGGGCTCGGGACAGGGGATGTTCCTCTGTCCTGGTCCTGTTAGATCTCTCGGCGGCTTTTGATACCATCAACCATGGTATCCTACTGCGGTGGTTGGAGGGATTGGGGGTGGGGGGCACCGTTTATCAGTGGTTCTCCTCCTCTGACTGTTCGCAGACGGTGTTGACAGGGGGGCAGAGATCGACCTCAAGGTGCCTCACTTGTGGGGCGCCTCAGGGGTTGGTTCTCTCGCCTCTCCTGTTCAACATCTATATGAAGCCGCTGGGTGAGGTTATCCGTGGTTTCGGGGTGGAATACCATCTGTATGCTGATTATACTCAGCTGTACATTTCCACCCTGAACCACCCCAACGAAGCCGTCGAGATGATGGGCCGGTGTCTTGAAGCCGTGCGGGTCTGGATGGGGAGGAACAGGCTCCAGCTCAACCCCTCCAAGACAGAGTGGCTGTGGGTTCTGGCGTCCCGGTACAGTCACCTTATGCCATTGCTGACTGTTGGGAGAGAAGTATTGACCCCCAGGGGAAGGGTGCGCAACTTGGGCGTTCTCCTGGACGATCGGCTGTCCTTAGAGGAACACTTGACGGCTGTCGCCAGGGGAGCATTTCATCAGGTCCGCCTGATTCGCCAGTTGCGCCCCTTACTTGACTGGGACTCCTTACGCACGGTCACTCACGCCCTCGTTACTTCCCGCCTGGACTATTGCAATGCTCTCTACATGGGGTTCCCCTTGAAGAGCACCAGGAGGCTCCAGCTAGTCCAGAATGCGGCTGCACGGGTGATAGAGGGAGCACCGCATTGCTCCCATATACCTATCCTGCATGGCCTGCACTGGCTGCCAGTAGCCTTCCGGGTGCAATTCAAGGTGTTGGTCACCACCTTTAAAGCGCTCCATGGCTTAGGACCGGGTTATCTACGAGACCGTCTTCTGGCACCGATAGCCTCCCAACGACCTGTGCGCTCCCACAGAGTGGGCCTCCTCAGGGTGCCGTCGACCAAACAATGTCAGTTGGCGGCCCCCAGTGGGAGGGCCTTCTCTGTGGCAGCACCGGCTCTATGGAATGAGCTGCCTCCGGGGTTGCGCCAACTCCCCAACCTCCGGGCCTTCAAACGTGAACTGAAGACTCTACTATTTCATCATGCAGAACTAGCCTAAGTAATATTTGATTGTAATTTTAAACGGGTTTTAAGTCGGTCTTTGACCGTTTTAGCTGATTTGGCCATTAAATATTTGGTTTTAATTTGTTTTTAAAATTGTTATTTATATTTGTACTTTTAATATGGCTGTAAACTGCCCTGAGTCCTTCGGGAGAAGGGCGGTATAGAAATTAAATTATAAATAAATAAAATAAATAAAATTTTGATTTTTCCGCTATGGTGTCCAGACAACCCCAGTTTTCCCATTTATTGAGTCTATTTCTCCGAATTCCCCTCATATTTTAGTTATAAACATTTTCATCTTGTTCTATCTTTGCTTTACCACCCTTGAGTAATTACAACCTTCCATCTCTTATTTTCTTTAAATTCTTATTTCCAGTTCAACAATAATTATTTTTCTCTTACATTAAGGTACATCATTTACTAACATTTCAATTTTATTCAATTTTACATCTTATTTTCAATTATTTACACTATAAAACATTCTATCTTTCACATTTTATCTGCTGGAATATTTCTCTTAAACAATATATTTCCTTTTTTACTTCTTTTCAATTTTATATCTTGATGTCAATTAAAGAAATTCTTTTCTATATTTAAAATTTATTTCTTTACCATCCACTACAATCCTTTCCAATTCCATGTATCCTCAAACAATAAAATATATATCCCATTGTATCTTTCACATTTCATCTATTTCCTTTACAATAATCTATATATTTCTTCTAATTTACTTCTTCCATACACTTTCTACATCTATTTTAATTTCTTTTTTACTATTCATTTTTCTTCCCCTTTTAACCATTTTCCTTCACTCTCCAAACGTCCATTTTTTAATATTTTCCTTCCTTTCTCCCATTCTCTTATCTTCTTTTTCTTCTCGTTCTTATATCTTCCTTTCCACATCCTTTCTCTATTTTTTACTCTTTTAATTTTTCCTCTCAATCTTTCCCCATTTCCTCCTCTTCTCTTCTTCCTTGAGAGATACTTTCCCCTATCTAATTTAACTCTGTCACTGTTAATCCCAGTGTAATCATTTATTTTTTTTCACTCTTAATTTCCCCCCTCAATCTTTTCCTATTGCCTTCTTTTCTCTTCTTTTTTAAAATATACTTTCCCCTATCCATTTTTTTTCACTGTCAATCCCATTGTAATCATCTATGTTTCTGTCTTCATCTATATAATTGTCCATGTTCTCAATTTAAGGAGAGAAGATTTTCAAATTTGTTATTTTAACCTATATATAGTTCAAATTCAAGTCCATGTAATGTCCCTTTTTTCTTTTCTTTTTTATTTCCTGAAAATATATAATTCAGATGTTCCTTAAAACGGTTCCAACTGAAGTCTTCATTGATTCCACTCCTTTTTTTTTAAATCGCATTGCAGCTGTATAAACAAAACCTCCTTCTGCCTTTCCCATGTTAGTCTAAATGATGCAATACTTTCTTTCCTCCAGCAGATGTTTCTCTCCAATTCACAAGTTCCTTGGCAACAATATGTCACTTGTTAATCCACAAAGATAATTACTTCCTGTCTCAATCCTTTTGTTAGCAAAAGATGTTTTCCTCCAATTTTCTTTTTTTATTATTATTTTTAATTTCTTCCAAAGCCAGTTTTAAATCCAGATGGAAACTTTTCTTTTTAGGGTTTAATCACAAAGTTCTGCTTTGCTTTTTGTTCACTTTATATTTCCGCGTGCCAATTAGCTGCTAATTTCAAGTTGAAAACTCCTTTTAAGCTTTAAAAAATTTTCTTTGTACCTGTGAGTTGGCCAATCACTCACTTGGTAACAATACTCCATTCAGTCACTGCTCCTGCTCAAGTCTTTTTGTGTGGCCGCCCCAGCTTTTGACAGCTGCTAATGGCTGTCCTCCCGTGCCGTTGGGTCGGAGGCTAATGCTGGCGCTCCAGGGAATTTGCAACTTTCCTGTTCACACCGGCCTGTGCCTCCCTTCTTCACTGTCTCTACAAGACAGCTATGATGTTGTGTCTCACTCTTCCTCTGATGGCTGGGTCGGGGAAGTCTGTATCAAGCGTGGCTACAAAGCCTCTGCAGCTTTGCCAAAGTTCTGTCAGAGTTCTCAGGGCAGGCAGGAGTCCAAGATGTGACTTCAGCAATCCAAATTAGACTTTGCCTGACTCAAAGAATGCCAGAAAGCAGATCCTTTATATAGGCCATGGGGTGTGGCTCCATCACTCAGCACTTATCCAGGCCTGCCCCTCCCTTCCTTTTGCTGACGTCGCCTCTCCATTCTCTGGAAGCGTGGATCCCTCCACCCTCCAGCTGCTGGCAATTCCAGTTCATGACTGGCTTCATATTCCTCATGTTCACATGCTGTGGGGGAGGGGTTTATTTGCTCGGTTTGTCCGGGCATGGTGCCAGGACTGGGGGCTGAAGGCATGCCAGGCCATTCGTCTTGCTCGGTCTGTCCGGGCATGGTGCCAGGACTGGGGGCTGGAGGCATGCCAGGCCGTTCGTCTTCATTATCCATCTCTGGCTGAGGTAACAGGAGATGAGAGGGGCCCGGCTGCGGAGAGGGGGGCGAGCGAGGCACAACATATGGTCCCTAGAGATGGCTGGGCTATCGGCATTTTCTCCGGAGCACCAGGAACCACCATCCCGCCGTGATGCTGGCCACTCCCCTTCTCCCATATACTTCTAATATTAGTTTATTTATTTACATATATACATATAAATACCATGTACACAATTTTATTTCTGCAATTTTTGTTTCCTCTTATTTGTTCTTGTATTTTTACTCCTAATTCGACCCTTACTTGATCTTTCCTTTCCTTTTATCTCTTTCCTCTAGCCATTCATACCATTTCTCCCACACTATTCTGTTTCCTCTTTTTCTTGTATCTCCTTTGTAAGTTTATCCATTTCCGCACATTCCAAAACTTTTCTGATCAAATTGTCTTCAGTTGGTATATTATTGTTTTTCCAATTCTGTGCATAGATTATTCTTGCTGCTGATTATATGCTGATTATATGAATAATTAAATACTGTATTTCTTTTTCATATGATCATGAAAGTATTCCTAGGAAAAAAGTTTCTGGCCTCATCTGTATATGTTGTTTAGTTATCTCTTCTAATTGTGATTTAATTTTCCTCCAATATTGTTTCGCTTTATGACAGGAACACCACATGTGGTAATACTTTCCCTTTTGCCATTTGCATTTCCAGCACATTGGTGAGGTATTGAAAACATCTTTGCCAGTCTAGCTGGTGGCAATTGCCACCTATAGAACATTTTGTACATGTTTTCTTTATAGGGTACAGACTGTCAGTTTATAATTTTTGTTCACAGTCTCCCATTTTTTATTTTTTATTTTTGTTTACATTTATACCCCGCCCTTCTCCGAAGACTCAGGGCGGCTTACAATGTATAGGGCAATAGTCTCATTCTATTTGTATATATTTACAAAGTCAACTTATTGCCCCCCCAACAATCTGGGTCCTCATTTTACCTACCTTATAAAGGATGGAAGGCTGAGTCAACCTTGGGCCGGGCTCGAACCTGCAGTAATTGCAGGCTTTGTGTTCTTAATAACAGGCCTTACCAGGCAGAGCTAAACCGGCCCCTAATTTGTCCAATTCAATGTTGTATCCAAATTTTTTCGCCCAAATTATCATATTTTCCTTAACTACCTCTTCTTCCAATCTGTATCTTAATAAATAATTATATTTTTTTATCAATTTATCTTCTGTGCCTTGGAGGATTTTATCTAATTTGTGTACTTTTCTTTGGAATCCGTATTGTATCAAATCTGTCTTATATCTAGATTTTATTTGCATATAAGGCCACCAATCAATTTCTGTACCCTGTTCTTTTAATTTCTGCCTTGTTTTCAATTCCCTTTGACTATTTAGCAAATCTTTATATCTTTTCATTTTGTCAATGTCCAATGCATTTGGGTAAATTTTTGCCTCCATTGTGGATAACCATTCTGGAATTTTATCCCTTGCCATATTTGTAGTAAAGCATCTCTAATTAAATTATTATTATTATTATTATTATTATTATTATTATTATTATTATTATTATTATTATTATTATTATTATTATTAATTTGATTTTTATACCGCCCTTCTCCCGAAGGACTCAGGGCGGTGTACAGGCAAAATAAAACAGGTAATACAATGTACAATTTAAAATACGATTAAGAAACTTATTTTATAGTAAGCCTAAGAAGTTAAAATATATAATAGACTAAAACCCCATTTAAAATTATTAATAAAAAATTTAAAATTGATAAAATTCAAGCCAACCCCGTGCGAATGAACAGATGTGTCTTCAGTTCGCAACGAAAGGTCCGAAGGTCAGGAATTTGGTGTAAATCCGGGGGAAGCTCGTTCCAGAGTGTGGGAGCCCCCACCGAGAAGGACCTTCCCCTGGGGGCCGCCAGCCGACATTGTTTGGCGGACGGCACCCTGAGAAGTCCCTCTCTGTGAGAGCGTACGGGTCGGTGGGAGGCATGTGGTAACAGCAGGCGGTCCCGTAAGTACCCAGGCCCTAAGCCATGGAGCGCTTTAAAGGTCGTAACCAAAACCTTAAAGTGCACTCGAAAGGCCACAGGTAGCCAGTGCAGCTCATGAGGAGCGGTGTTACATGGGAGCTACGCCTAGCTCCTCAATCACCAGCAGCTGCATTCTGGACTAACTGAAGCCTCCGAGTGCACCTCAAGGAGCCCCATGTAGAGAGCATTACAATAATCCAAGCGAGAGGTAACGAGCGATGAGTGACTGTGCACAAGGCATCCCGATCAAGGAAGGGGCGCAACTGCCGAACCAGGCGAACCTGGTGGAAGGCCCTCCTGGAGACGGCCGTCAAATGATCTTCAAACGACAGCCGTTCATCCAGGAGGACACCTAAGTTGCGCACCCTATCCTTTGGGGCCAGTAACTCGCCTCCAACAGTCAGCTGCGGCTGCAGCTGACTGAATCGGGATGCTGGCATCCACAGCCACTCCGTCTTGGAGGGATTAAGCTTGAGCCTGTTTCTCCCCATCCAGACCCGTACGGCTTCCAAACACCGGGACAGCACTTCAACAGCTTCATTGGGGTGGCCCGGGGTGGAAAAGTACAGCTGGGTGTCATCAGCGTACTGCTGGTATCTCACCCCGAAGCCACTGATGATCTCACCCAACGACTTCATGTAGATGTTGAACAGAAGGCGAGAATCACCCGCGGCACCCCACAAGTGAGGCCCCTCGCGGTCGACCTCTGCCCCCCTGTCAACACCGTCTGCGACCGGTCGGAGAGATAGGAGGAGAACCACCGGTACACGGTGCCTCCCACTCCCAATCCCCCCAACCGGCGCAGCAAGATACCATGGTCGATGGTATCAAAAGCCGCTGAGAGGTCTAATAGGACCAGGGCAGAGGAATAACCCCTATCCCTGGCCCTCCAGAGATCATCCACCAATGCGACCAAAGCTGTCTCCGTGCTGTATCTGGGTCGGAAGCCGGACTGGAACGGGTCTAGATAGACAGCTTCATCCAGGTATTGGGGTAGCTGTTGCGCCACGGCACTCTCCACAACCTTTGCAACAAAGCGAAGGTTGGAGACTGGACAATAATTGCCCAAAATAGCTGGGTCCAGGGAGGGCTTCTTGAGGAGGGGTCTCACCACCGCCTCTTTCAAGGCGGCAGGGAAAACCCCTTCCAACAACAAAGCGTTGATAATCCTCTGGAGCCAGCCTCGTGTCACCTCCTGAGTGGCCAGTACCAGCCAGGAAGGACACGGGTCCAGTAAACATGTCGTGACGTGAAGCCTCCCCAACAACCTGTCCACGTCCTCGGGAGCCACAGGGTCAAACTCATCCCAAATAGACTCGACAAGACGTGCCTCCTCTCCCTCGCTTGGATCATCCCAATTTCGGTCCAGACCGTCCCGGAGCTGAGCGATTTTATCGTATAGATAACCACTAAAGTCCTCGGCTCGTCCCTGCAAAGGGTCATCCCGCACCTCCTGATGAAGGAGGGAGCGGGCCACCCGAAACAGGGCGGCCGGGCAGTTATCTGCCGATGCAATGAGGGTGGAGGCGTAAGAACGCCTCGCCTCCCTCATTGCCACTAGGTAGGTCCTAGAATAGGACCTAACTAGTGTCCGATCAGCTTCGGAGCGACTGGACCTCCAGGTGCTCTCTAGGCGTCTTCTCCGGCGTTTCATCTCCCTCAGCCCCTCGGAGAACCAAGGGGCCAGACGAGATCTGCGCCGGGTCAGAGGCCGCAAAGGCACCACACAGTCCAAGGCACGAGCCGCGGCCTGTTCCCAGGCCGCGACTAGTTCCTCAGTCGTGCCATGGGCCAGATCCTCAGGAAATGGCCCAAGCTCCGTCAGGAACCTCTCGGGGTCCATCAGGCGCCTGGGACGGAACCAACGTGTAGGTTCCGCCTCCCTGCGATGGTGAGTGGTGGTTCGGAAGTCTAGGCGAAGGAGAAAATGATCGGACCATGACATTGGTTCTGTTACTAAATCATCTAATTCCAGATCATTTAACCACTGTCCAGAGATATAAATCAGATCCAGCGTGCCTCCCCCCATGTGCGTAGGGCCATCATTTACTCGAATCAAGTCCAAGGCCGTCATGGAAGCCTGGAACTCCCGAGCTGCCGTCGATAACAAGCCAGCTGATGGCAGGTTGAAATCCCCCATGACTATAAGTCTGGGGGTCTCAACCGCCACAGCAGCAAGTACCTCCAACAGCTCGGGCAGGGCTGTGGTCACGCAGCAAGGAGCCAGGTACGTGATCAACAAGCCCAACTGATTCCTATGGCCCCACCGCACATAGAGGGATTCACAGCCGGCAATCTGAGGAACAGTGGCCTCCCTCGGCACCAGATCTTCCTTAATAACAACCGCCACCCCCCCACCCCTACCTTGGGCCCTCGGCTGATGAAATGCTCGGAAACCTGGAGGGCACATCTCAACAAGGGGAAACCCCCCCCTCTAGGCCCAACCAGGTCTCCGTAATGCCCATAAGGTCCGCGGACTCCCCCTGAATAAGATCGCAAATCAGGGGAGCTTTATTAGCCACGGACCGGGCATTACATAACATCAGCCGAAGGTCCAAGCTCTGAGGATCATGGCCGCCCGAGGAACGGGTAGGGAATGGGGGGCCGGAGCACGTGATCGCTTTCAAACATCGAACACGTGCTCCCAACTCTCGATACGGCCCCCCCCTCCGCCATATCTGCCTCTCCCACTTACCGTACAGATCGAACCACCCTCTAATCCTGGAACAGAGCCCTCCCCCCCTGCCTTCAGACCAGATGGAATAATGTCGCGAACCAGCACAGGGGCTGGATCCCTCCCCGACGGGTTTTCACCCCCACCCGTCAAATCCCTCCCCCCCCTTAAAAAACCCTTCTTTACAAAACTATTTAAAAAACCCCACAGATTCTTCTTTGCCGCATACCTGTTTGCCGATGTCAAACAGGTATGCCGATAGCTATGATGTCTATTTTCCCCCTCCCATAAAAAGGCATGCCACCCTCTCTGTAAATTGTATCCCTCTAATGTTAAGATTCATTTATTTTTTAATTCCATCCAATCTTTGATCCATATTAATGATGTTGCTTTATAATAAGTTTCCCAATGTGGGAGTCCAAATCCTCCTCTACAATCTTGCAGTGATTGTATTTTGATTCTTGATTTTTTTCCCCTGCCAAATATAATTTGCTATTAGTTTATTTAATTTTTTTTTTTAAAAATCCCTAATTTTATAGGTATTACTTGAAATAAAAATAGTATTCTTGGAAAAACATTCATTTTAATTTGCTATCTTCCCTAAAAAATATAATTGTAATTTGCTCCAAATTTCCAGGTCTTTCTTTATCTGTAGTATTAATTTATTATAGTTGTCTTCTTTGATCAGCAAACCCTTGTTTGTTAGCCATATTCCTAAATATTTTAATTTTTTAGTCATTTGGATGCCCATTTTATCTTCTAATTCTTTCTCCTGCTGTTTGGTAAGGTTTTTTGTTAATGCCTTTGTTTTGTGTTTATTAATTTTAAGTCCCGCTACTTTTCCATATTCTTCTATTTCTGTTAATAATTTGGATCCTGTCAATATCAGTTTTCTAAGATGAAGACCAAGTCATAGGCAAAGGCCTGGATTTTATATTCCTCTTTTTTTATTTTCAGTCCTTTTATTTCATTATCACTTCTGATTTTATTTAATAATATCTCTAGTGTTAGGATAAATAATAAGGGGGATACAGGACATCCCTGTTTCACTCCTTTTGCTGTTGTGAATTGTTTTATAGTATCTCCATTTATTGTTATCTTTGCCATTTGGGTTGAGTATATTTTTTTTACCATATTTACAAATTTAATCTCCAAATTTCATATTTTCTAATTGTAAAATAAGGAATCTCCAATTTAAATTATTAAAGACTTTTTGTGCATCCAAAAATATTAATGCCATTTGTTTGTCCCAGAAGAAGTTCGTGACTGTGTACAATCACGTTCTGGTAACTCCTGCGATGTAGCTGGAACTAATCATTTTGGCTTTGCCGTTCCATCGGACTATTTCAGCAACATGGAGAGGGGGGATCTGCTGCTTGGGTAACAGTCTATCCTCCATATTAATCTACCTAGGCCTCATGCTCTGGAGAGAACACTCCAGCTTTGCATACAGCATTGAAACAACACGGGAAGTGGCAGTTACCTGTTATAAGTCTTTGCTTGATTGGCATAGAACGTGATGCCAGGGGCCACTTTCGTCAGTGGGAGAGGTCCTTGTACCTCATCAGGCAGTTACCACCCGCCCCTTAAGGTGGGTAGCCCCCAGCCAGTAAGGTGCTGCCCCGCCACGGTCTGTTAACCTCACGGGGTGTGGGGTTTAGAGTCAAAGCTGATAAGCAGATTGATAACTTTGCACCATGCAAAAAACATAAGAAAACTTTAGCCCTAAAGTTGGGCACCTGGACTGTTTGGACAATGACCCCTGGCCTCTCTGACGATTTACAAGAGATAGATGACATACGTAAGACAGCTGCCATTGACATGGAGTTGAGCAGACTGCAGATGGACATCATTGCCCTTCAAGAAGCAAGACTGTTAGACTCAGGATCTGTTAAGGAGAGAAACGTCTCATTCTTCTGGCAGGGAAAATCATCAAACGAGTCTAGGGAATATGGGGTTGGCTTTGCGGTCAGAAACACCCTACTAGGAGCCATTACTCCACCTGCTGCAGGAAGTGAAAGAATTCTGTCCTTGCAACTTCACTCATCAGCAGGGCTGGTTACTGTTGTTAGCGCATATGTACCGACATTATAATCTTCAGTAGAATACAAAGACAAATTCTATGACGATCTGGCTGCTACTATCAAGAAAATCCCTGAGAAAGAACCACTGTTTATCCTTGGCAATTTTAATGCCAGAGTCGGAGCTGGTTATAGTTCTTGGCCCACTTGTTTAAGTCAGTTTGGCATCGGGAATATGAATGAAAATGGCCAACACCTGCTGGAGTTTTGCTGCTACTATGGTCTTTGCGTTAGCAATACATACTTTAAAACAAAGCCTCAACACAGGGTCTCTTGGAGACATCCAAGATCAAAGCATTGGCACCAGCTCGACTTGATTCATACCAGGCACACCAACCTCCCCAATATTACAATCACACGCAGCTATCAGGGTGCTGATTGCGATACAGACCACTCCTTGGTGTGCAGCAGAATTAAATTGCAAACAAAGAGATTGTATCACTCAAAGAAGGAAGGAAGACCACGAGTTGACATCAACAAGACCCGCAATCAGGGCAAAGTGGAGGAATTTGCACAAACACTCGAGGAAACTCTCCCAGGCCCAGCTGAAGTAAATACATCTGAACAATGGGAATATTTCAAGAATGCTGTTTATAACACCACCTTGTCAGCATTTGGTAAGGAGACCAGAAAGACACCAGCCATCGAGAAAAAAAGGAGAGCTCTAATTGTATATAAAGGCTGTCCCAGTGAGCACAACCTACAGGTTCTGCAAGCTGCTCATAGCAAAGTCCAACAGATCACCAGGAAATGTGCTAACGATTATTGGCTGAAGCTTTGCTCTCAGATCCAGATAGCAGCTGACACAGGCAACATCAAGGGGATGTATGATGGCATCAAGCAGGCCTTAGGTCCAACACGGAAGAAATCTGCCCCTCTGAAGTCTGCTACAGATGAGGTTATCCAGGACTGAGCACAGCAGATGGCACAGCAGATGGCACTCTGAGTTATATTCCAGAGAAAGCGTGGTAACTGAAGATGCATTAAATAACATCGAATACCTGCCTGTCTTGGAGGAGCTTGACAGTGAACCAACTTTAGAAGAACTAAATGTGGCCCTGGACTCGCTTGCCTCTGGCAAGGCACCCGTGAAAGATAACATCCCTGCCAAAGTTCTGAAGTGCTGCAAAGAGAACATCTCCACTGAACTGCATGAAATCTTCTGTCTTTGTTGGAGGGAAGGTGGAGTACCACAAGACATGAAGGATGCAAATATTGTCACACTGTACAAGAACAAAGGTGATGGAGTGACTGTAACAACTACCGAGGCATCTCTCTTCTTAGTATTGTAGGGAAGCTGCTTGCCCGTGTTGTACTAAAGAGATTCCAGGTGCTTGCAGAGAGAGTCTATCCAGAATCACAGTGTGGATTTTGAGCCAACAGGTCCACTACTGACATGGTATTTTCCCTTAGACAATTTCAGGAGAAATGCAGGGAACAAAGACAGCCACTTTTCATAGCCTTCATAGATCTTATAAAGGCTTTCGACTCAGTTAGCAGGGACGGCCTTTATAAAATTCTCCCCAAGATTGGATGTCCACCTCAGCTCCTCAGCGCCTTTCATGAGGAAATGAAGGGCACTGTAGTTTTTGATGGCTTAACATCAGATTTCTTTGATATTCAAAGTGGAGTGAAGCAGGGCTGTGTCCTCGTGCCAACTTTATTCAGGATCTTTTTTGCTGTCATGCTGAAACATGCTTTTGGAACGGCAACAGAGGGTATTTACCTCGGGACCAGATCAGATGGAATACTCTTTAATCTTTCTAGATTGAGAGCAAAGTCTAAAGTCCAGCTGAAATGCTTATGGGATTTCCTCTTTGCTGACAATGCTGCCGTCACTGCTCACTCTGCTGAAGACCTTCAACAACTTATGGACAGTTTTAGCAAGGCCTGCCAAGGCTTTGGACTAACAATCAACCTGGGAAAAAAAAACAAGTCATGGATCAGGACGTGGATTCACCTCCCCGTATTACAATCTCTGCACAAGAACTGGAGGTCATCCAAGACTTTGTGTACCTCAGCTCAACTATCTCTGACACTCTCTCTTTAGATACTGAGCTGAATAAACGTATTGGTAAAGCGGCCACCACATTTTCCAGACTTACAAAGAGAGTATGGCTTAATAAGAAGCTGACAGAACATACAAAGATCCAGATCTATAGAGCCTGCATCCTGAGCACACTTTGTACTGCAGTGAGTCTTGGACCCTTTACGCACAGCAGGAGAGAAAGTTGAACACCTTTCATATGTGCTGTCTCCGACGTATTTTTGCATCACTTGGCAGGACAAAGTTCCACATAGCGCAGTCTTGGAACGTGCTGGAATTTCTAGCATGTATACACTACTGAAACAGTGACGTCTACTCTGGCTTTGGCATGTCGTGATAATGGCTGATGGTCGGATTCCGAAAGATCTCCTATATGGAGAATTGATGCAGGGAAAGCGCCTCAGAGGGAGACCACAGCTGCAATATAAGGATATCTGCAAGAGGGACCTAAAAGCCCTGGGAACAGACATTAACAACTGGAGGTTAGCTTGGAGGCTAAAGACACAGCATGGCCTTCTCCAATTCGAAGAGACATTTTTTCAGCAGGCTGAGGCAAAGAGGCAGTCCCAGAACCAGCAAAATCTGGGGGCTGGACAGGGGACAAAATGTATCTGCACTCAGTGTGGAAGGGATTGCCACTCTCAAATTGGCCTTTTTAGCCACACTAGATGCTGTTTCCAGAGCACGATACCATAGTCTTTTGAGACTGAAAGATGCCACTAGTGTAATTTGTTTGTCTGGGTTTGCTTCATAATATTCTATTATAATTCTCATATTGTGGTTTTTGTTTTTGTTTTTGCCTTTTTGGCAGGAAGCCATTCTGATCAGGGTGGATATATTGATTTATTACTTTTTTTAATCTTTCCAAAATTATCGATGTAAATTGTTTGTAATCTGCATTTAATAGTGAAATGGGTCTATAATTTTAGATTTGTTGTTGATCTGTATCTTCTTTTGGGATAAGCATAATAATGGTTTCCATCCATGAGTTGGGTATTCTGGCCTTCAAAAGTGCTTCATTAAAGATTTCTAGTAGGATTTCATCTAATGGTTGTTGACATCTTTTATAAAATTCTGCCAGGAGTCTGTCTGGACCTGGTGTTTTGTTATTTTTCTGTTTTTTCCTTGCCTCCATTAATTCTGTCATACTGATTGTCCCATTTAGTATCTCTCTCTGTGTCTCCTCTAATTTGACTATATTCATCTTGTCTAAACATCATTTGATATATTCTTCAGATATATTGTCTTGTGTATATAGGTTTTGGAAGAAGTTTTTTGCTATATTTTTTTCTTCTTTTCTGTAGTATATCTCTCCTTTCTCATCCTGTAATTGGTGTATCACTTTTTTCTTTTTTCAGTTTGTATGCCAGCCATCGTCCCGTTTTGTTTGCGCGTTCAAAATTGTTTTGCTTTGCTAATTTAATTTTCCATACCATCTTTGTTTGTGTGGCCAGATTAATCTTGTGTTTTATCAAATCTATTTTTTTTAAAAAAAAATTGTTTTGGGGTTTCTTCTGTAAATCTAGCTCCCATTTTTCCAATTCTTTTAACAAATTATCTCGTTCTTGTTTTTTATTTTTGTTTGTCTTCACGGTGTAATCAATTGTTAGACCTCTTATATATGCTTTTGCAGTGTTCCATAGGTTTTGAAGGGCTGTTTCTTCTTTTGTGTTTATCCTAAAAAATATATTCATTTCATTTTCAATCATTTGGGCATATTCTTTATCTTTTAACATTTCTTTGCTCAGCATCCCCCTTTTTCTTTTCCTCTGGCCTTTCCATGTCAAACGACTAGCCTTGTGGTGCAACCAAAACAATCTGGAACTGAACACACTCAAAACCGTAGAAATGGTGGTAGACTTTAGGAAAAACCCTTCCATACTTCCACCTCTCACAATACTTGACAACACAGTATCAACAGTAGAAACCTTCAAATTTCTGGGTTCTATCATATCGCAAGATCTCAAATGGACAGCTAACATCAAAAACATCATTAAAAAAGGACAACAAAGAATGTTCTTTCTGCGCCAACTCAGTAAGCTCAAACTGCCCAAGGAGCTGCTGATCCAATTCTACAGAGGAATTATTGAGTCTGTCATTTGCACCTCTATAACTGTCTGGTTCGGTTCTGCAACCCAACAAGAAAAACACAGACTTCAGAGGATAATTAGAACTGCAGAAAAATAATTGCTACCAACTTGCCTTCCATTGAGGACCTGTATACTGCACGAATCAAGAAGAGGGCCGTGAAAATATTTGCAGATCCCTCGCATCCTGGACATAAACTGTTTCAACTCCTACCCTCAAAACGACGCTATAGAGCACTGCACACCAGAACAACTAGACACAAGAACAGTTTTTTCCCGAAGGCCATCACTCTGCTAAACAAATAATTCCCTCAACACTGTCAGACTATTTACTGAATCTGCACTACTATTAATCGTTTCATAGTTCCCATCGCCAATCTCTTTCCACTTATGACTGTATGACTATAACTTGTTGCTGGCAATCCTTATGATTTATATTGATATATTGATCATCAATTGTGTTGTAAATGTTGTACCTTGATGAACGTATCTTTTCTTTTATGTACACTGAGAGCATATACACCAAGACAAATTCCTTGTGTGTCCAATCACACTTGGCCAATAAAATTCTATTCTATTCTATTCTTCTATTATGGATGGATGATGATCCACCCATGTGTTTGTCCACGTCTTCTACTTCCTTTCTAAATTCTGTCGTCATCCATACCATATCTATCCTAGATCATGATTGATGTGGACTAGAATAGAATGTGTATTGGGTTTTTTTGTTTATTTCTTTATTTCCCTCTTTTTCTTTGTTTATTTCCCTCCATATATCTTGAAGGCATCATTCGTGTGTCATCTCATGAAATGTGTCTGGTAGTGTCTTTTTCTTTGTTTTATTTTTCTTATTGCTTCAATAGTCTTTTTTCACATCCATAATCATGTTAAAATCTCCAATTAGGCATATGTTTTCATATTCTAATTCTTTTCCTTTGTTGTGTATCTTTCTATAAAATTCATTTTGGTTGTTATTTGGTGCATAAATTGAGATCAGTAATATTGTTTTTCGTTCTGTTTTTATTTCAATCATTAAGATTTTTCCCTCCTCATCTGTGTATATTTGTTTTGTTTTTAGTTGTTTTTTAATGTATACAGCTATTCCTCATTTTTTTTCTTCTGCTAATGATGTATACAATTTGCCTAGTCTTGGGTATTCTATGTTTTCTATGCTGTTTCTTAATGTGTACTTCCTGCAAATTTATAATGTCCATATGTAATCTTTGTAGCATTGTGAGTATTTGCGTTCTTTTAGCTGGTGAGTTTAGACCGTTTATATTTATTGAGATCATTTTTATTTCTTCTTCCATATTTGTTCTTATTTATTCATTGCTCTTAATCTTCTTGTATTTCTTGTTTCTCTTTGTATTTTTCCCTTGCCCCTTCTCTCTCTGTTCATTCCTTTTCCAGTTTTCTTTTTTCTTGTTCCCCTTCATTTTCTTCCATTAGGTATTTTTCCTGGCTTTGCTCTCAACTTGCTGCCTACTCTCTTGTTCTTCCTCTAAGGCAAAAAACTCCTGAGCCTTATCTAATGTGTCTATCTTAAATTTTTTCTCCTGCCAGGAGATTAGGATACCTTCTGGTATTAACCATCGGAACATAATCTTGTATTTATTCAATTGTGATGTAAGGATTGTAATTTCTTTTGTGGTCTCTCACTCATCTTGGGATTTGTTTGAGGGTTATTATTTCCTTTCTTTTGTATAATATCAGTTCCTCTCTCATTTTTTTATAAATTTCATCCTTTATTGTTTTTTTGGTAAATCTAACATGTACTTCTTTTGGTAATTTGTTCCTGCAAGCATAATTTGTATGTACTCTGTACACTTCATCAATGTATCTCCATATATCTTCCTTGTCGCTTTGTGTTGCCTCTGAATAGAATAGAATAGAATAGAATAGAATAGAATAGAATAGAATAGAATAGAATAGAATTTTTATTGGCCAAGTGTGATTGGACACACAAGGAATTTGTCTTGGTGCATATGCTCTCAGTGTACATAAAAGAAAAGATACCTTCATCAAGGTACAACACTTACAACACTTAATGTACAAATGTAACACTTAATGATACAACACTTAATAATAGTCATAGGCTATACAAATAATCAGGAAACAATATCAGTATAAATCGTAAGGATACAAGTAACAAAGTTACAGTCATACAGTTATAAGTGGAAGGAGATGGGTGATGGGAACGATGAGAAGATTAATAGTAGTGCAGATTTAGTAAATAGTTTGACAGTGTTGAGGGAAATTATTTGTTTAGCAGAGTGATGGCCTTCGGAAAAAAACTGTTCTTGTGTCTAGTTGTTCTGGTGTGCAGTGCTCTAGCGTCATTTTGAGAGTAGGAGTTGAAACAGTTTATGTCCAGGACACCTAATGAGAAGGAAGGACTCACTGGAGAAGAGCCTAATGCTGGGAAAGATTGAGGGCAAAAGAAGAAGGGGAGGGCAAAGAATGAGATGGCTGGATGGAGTGACTGAAGCAGTAGCCATGAGAAGATGGTAGAGGACAGGAAGGCCTGGAGGAACGTTTTCCATGGGGTTGCGACAACAAATAGTTCATGTGATTTTGATTCTGCCAAATACTGTTTGTATTTGGCTTTTTAAGCTGCTGCTGCACACACTGCTGGCTCATGTTTAATTGATTATCCACTAGGACTCGAAGGAAGATTAAGTGTAATTAAGACTTTGCTCTTTATTCCTTGAAGATTCAGACAATCCATCTCCATGTCAACGTTCCAGAAAACCCCTCCTGCAGAAAGACTCCAAAGCCAACATCTTTCAAAGTTCTTTTACTAGCATAGGTAAACTGGCACAATTGGATGAAAACTGAAACTGGGGATTCGGGTTCCTCCCTCAGTAATACAAACTCCAAAATCTCCACCCTCATGACCCCTCTGCCAGTCACACATTCCAATCCTCAACTGTCCCATGTTGAAGCATCACTCCGGCCACTCCTCCTCCAGATGTGAGCCCAGCCTGACCTTGACCGGCAGGAAAAATGTTGTTATGTCTAATAGCCCCTTGTACCCTCACCCCCTCTCCTACTTTCCCACTCCGGAGAAAGTGGCAGTGTGTGGAAGCCTTCGGCCTAGTATGGCTTCCAAAGCTGACAGGCATCCCCCCCTGCAGAAGAAAACACACCCTAGAAAACAAAACAGACAAAAAACAAAAGATGGGGTTAATGCCCAACATACACCCTTCTAACCCCCTCTTTCCCCCCCCCCCAGGAGGACCTTTAGGTTTCTCAGGGAATTTATCATGAAATTGCTTCACCAGAGCATCAGCATTTACATCCCAGCTTTTCACCCAAGTAGCATCAGACAATGGGTACCCTTTCCAGTGGACCAAATATTGTAAGTGACCTCTGAATAGCCTAGAGTCAAGGATCTTCTTAATTTCATAGTGGGTGTCCCCCTGGATTATCAAAAGATGGGGAGGAGCAGCTGGTAAGGGCCTCAAGCTAGAACCCCTAGCTGGTTTCAATAAGCTACTGTGAAACACTGGGTGTACTTTCCCTAATATTCGAAGGAGGCTAAGTTGGACAGTCACGGGGTTAATTACCTTTACTATGGGGAAAGGACCTATAAATTTGGGACCAATTTTTTTGCTAGGCAATCTCAATCTTAAGTATTTAGTAGACAAATACACCTTATCCCCCACCCAGAAAGGGGGTTGAAGGGATCGGTGTTTGTCTGCTTGGGATTTATATTTTCCTGCCAATTCAACCAAAGCTTTCTTAGTGTCCTTCCACCCTTTTTTCAATGAATCCATCCATTCCGTCAGGGACATGGAAGTGGGAGGTTCTATAGGCAACTCGGGCATCGGCATGAAATCCATGCCCATGGTTATTTGAAAAGGAGTTAATCCTGTGCTATTGTGTACTGCATTATTATATGCCACTTCTGCAAACGGTAACAACTCCACCCAGTTCTCTTGCTGGTAGTTTACATAACACCTAATGTACTGTTCTACCATTTCATTCAATTGTTCAGCAGCCCTGTTAGTGGGTGGATGGAAGGCGGAGCTAAGTCCCTGGGATGACCCAATGGACCATAGGAACTCCCTCCAGAACTTAGCAGTAAACTGGACTCCACGATCTGATATTATGCTTTTTGGAACGCCATGGAGTTTGTAAATGTGCCTCACAAACAGTTTTGCCAATTTCCTTGCCGAAGGGATGTATTTGAGGTTGAAGTTAAACCGCTTGAAGTACTGAGCCCATCGAACCTGTTTAGGGGAAAGTTTTCGAGGGGTTTTCTTGTGGTCTGTCCACACTTCAAACAGTTCTTTCACTCCTTCCAGGAAGTGTCTCAAGGATAGGAGAGCCCATCATACGGCAAAAGCTTCTTTTTCCCAGACCGCCCACCTGCGTTCAGTTTCCGTCAATTTTTTTGAGACATAAGCACACGGCATTAGTTCGTTTTGGGCATTCTTTTGCATTAGAACAGCCGCTACCGCCACATCACTTGCATGTGCCTGGACCACAAATGGTTTATTCGGGTCTGGGTACTGGAGAATCAGTTCCATTGCGAATAGGCAATTTAGCTGTTCAAAGGATTTCTGACAGTTCATCGTCCAAGCTAGGGACTGGCTAGTTCTCCTGTACGCTGCTAAGAGAGTCCAAAGCAATGGGTTGTTAACTTCATCTGATTGGCCTGAGACTGAGTTGAATTTGTTTAAACACACCTCCTCTTCCTGTTTAGCTCCAGTTTATTAACTCAGTCGGCCATAGAGAGACTACCTCCTTTAGCTCCATTGCTTTTGACTCTTTTATCAGCTCATAGGACTTCAATAAATTAGGAAAAATTCTTAAAAAAAGTTTTAAAGTGCCCAATTGTTTTTTCTTGACTGCTGGGAGCCGGTGCGGCAAGGAAAGAGGCTCGCGCTTCGCGCGCAGCCCAGCGCCACTCAGCTGAGCCGCCGAAGGCCGGCGGCCATTTTTTTTTACATTCCAAGCCTCTCAAGCCTCGTAGAATCGCCGGTTTGAGGAACGGACATCGCTGGACCTCACCAAACTGTAAGTGGAGGCCAGCAGAGCGCAGGAGAAGCCGTGGTGTCGGCTTCGCGCCTGCAGGGGTGGAGAAAAAGATCCGTGGTGTCGGAGGCTAGCTCCCCCTGCCAACGCTGCAGTAAAAAGGGCGCTATAGGAGCAGTGGTGTCTGCTTCGCACCATTTGGGGACCCCCCCCCAAAGCAACCCCCCATGCAGCCTTTGAATGCTTTGAATCCAGCTGTGGTGTCAGCTTGGTGCTAACTGGCCCTTATTGTTTGATCTTATTCCAGGATTCTCAGATCAGGGCCACTATATTATTTGGGCATATACTCCAAGGCCTCTGATAACCATTAGGCCTCATTTCCAAGATGGCGGATCGCAGCAGATCTCCTTCCCGGGCTTCTGCCTCGCCCTCCCAAGGACACCTTACTAGCGTGGCTCCTCCCCCTCACAAGAGCAGATCCAAATCAAGGGCTTCTGCCACCAAAACTTAGGCTTCTTCTTCTCTCCCAACCTCTGCTGCTGCAGAGAGATGCCTCAGAAGACAACGGGCCTTGGATAGGCAATTTGATAAAGCAAAACAAAGATTAGCAGAGGAAGGCAGGGAAACTTCTGTTCCACTAACTGAAGATTCTCCTTTATTAAATCAGCCTGGATGGTCTCCCACTATCCCTAGTGGTTCAGGAGAAAACCAGGAAACTATTTGTACAGTTTTTGGAGATTCTTCTAGAGCCATGCCTGAGCCCCACATCAGGCACCTTCTGCCACCTTCACTCCCACAGCAGCGGAGTCTCCCACAGAGAGGACAGTAATCCTGCCATTTCTCAGGATATCGTCATCTTATCATGCAAACCATTTCTCAAGGCATTGACAATGCCTTCACTCAGAGAGGTTTCCCAGCTCCATCTCCTTGGGCAGCTCTGACCAAAGACCCCATTCTGATAGCCACCCACCCAGACTATGCGCGCACACGCTCTCAACCCCTTCACACCATAGTGAGGACTCCTTTTTGGGGCAGGAAGACATAGCAGAGTATAATCTGTCTGAAGACGAAGAGTCTGCCCCAGACAAACCTGCTCCCACCGGCCTTTTTCGCCATGAGCTTTTCTACACATTACTACACAAGGCAAAAGTTACGGCCAACATGGGGGTTGCCTTACGCCAATCTGAGGGAGCTTCAGATCCGTCAGACCCCAACAAATTCCTCTTTACTGAACCAGTCTCAGAGCAACGGGTAATTCCTTCACCCAAGCTCTTCTTGGACATCATCCAACGTCAATGGGGTCACCCTGGTGCCATTCCTACTCCTAGTGGCTCAGACAAAAAGATGTACACGACGGATCAAGATCTTGAGGACCTCCTCAAGGTTCCTACCGTAGACACCCCAATTGCCACCTTGGCTTCTTCCTCCAACATTATACCTTCAGATGCAGCAGAAGGTCTCCGAACGGAGGACCGCAGAGCGGAACTCTCCACCCGCAAAACCCATCAAGCGGCTGCCTGGGCTATCAGATCTGCCACAGTAGCCTCATTCTTTGCTAGAACCTCTTTGATATGGCTCAGACAAATGCAGGAGAGGATTCCTCAGGATGACTCCAGATTACATCAGGACATAAATAAATTGATAGCGGCTGCCACCCTTAATTCTGCAAAATTTGCATCCCGAGCCCTTGCCTCCAGCATCACCTCCAGGAGGCTGTTATGGCTCAGACAATGGCAAGCCGACATGAAGACCAAATGGCGGTTAGCGGCTGCCCCATTTAAGGGTGGATCTCTCTTTGGTGAAGCCCTAGACCCTATTTTAGTTGAGGGAAAAGACAAACGTAAGATCCTTCCCTACGTCTCTAGACGTTCAGATAGACGTCCTTCTCTTCCTTACCGCAGACAGCCGTTTCGTTCCCAGGATCCCGGGTTCCAATCCCCGGCCTATCAACGTTCCTTCCAACCTCCCCCTGACAGGTTTCAGGACAGACAGTCCTTTCGTGACAGGACCAGGCAAGACGTCCCTACCGTGGATCCGGCTTCCGACCTTATCGCAGGAACAAATGACTATCCCGGCCAGGATCCCATCGGCGGTCGTCTCACCAAGTTCGTCCCTACCTGGTCCCACATGACAACCGATGCCTGGGTACTGCAAACCATCACCCTTGGTCTCTCCCTCGAATTCAATTCAAATCCTCCGAGGAGATTCATCCAATGCCAGATTCCCAAAGAACCCACCAAGAGGGCTCAAATGGAAGACGAGATTCAACACCTGTTGTCCATCAGTGCCATAGAACCGGTTCCCACGCCTCACCAGGGGACCGGCTTCTATTCAATTCTTTTCCTAGTGGACAAAAAATCAGGCGGCACCAGAGCCATCTTAGACCTGAAGCAACTGAACCTCCACATCAAATATCGCAGATTCAAGATGCACTCCCTCAATTCAATCTTAGGAAGCATCAGAAGAGGGGACTATCTAACATCCATCGACCTCAAGGAGGCCTATCTACATGTACCCATCAGACCAGCCAGACGCTTTCTCAGGTTCAGTTATGCCGGAGCCCATTTTCAATACAGGGCCCTGCCCTTCGGTCTATCTTCTGCTCCTCGTACCTTCACCAAGATTCTGGATGCTGTGGCGGCCCACCTTCGCACAATTCCAGTAAGAATGCAATGTTACCTGGACGATATATTGATTCTGTCGTCTTCCGCCCAGCAGGCGTTACGAGACTTACAGGTAACAATTCAATCCCTACAGGATCACGGCTTTTCGGTCAACAAAGCAAAGAGCCATCTAGTGCCTACGACCGAAATTGTCCATCTGGGAGCAAGAATCAACACCAGATCCTGCCAGGTGTTTCTTTCCCGAGACCGTCTCCTCAACATGAGAGACATGACAAAAAAGGTAAAGGCACTCAAGAGGGTTTCACTTTCACTGCTCTCACAGTTATTGAGAAAGATGGTCTCTTGTCTGTCAATCGTGCCCTGGGCACGTCTTCACTCACGACCCCTACAATGGCTACTTCTCCCACACCAAAGAACAGGCAACAGCCATACTGATATCAGAATTCCTCTGCCCCCAAAGGTCAGAAAGTCTCTACAGTGGTGGCTGTCTCCAGCCCTGACAAAGGGCTGCTCATTCCAGGAACATTGCCGTCTCGTCCTCACCACGGATGCAAGCCTCTACGGCTGGGGTGCCCACCTATCAGACCAGGTAACTCAGGGTCGTTGGTCCCCCAACGACCTCAAGAACGACATCAACTGGTTGGAAATGAGAGCTGCTCATCTAGCTCTCAGGTACTTCCAAGTGCAGCTATCAAACCATCATGTGCTACTGCTGACGGACAACACTACCACAAAGGCCCATGTGAACCATCAAGGAGGCACCCGATCCCGCATATTGATGAAAGAGGCCGCAGCCATAGGCCTGTGGGCAGAAAAACATCTTCTCTCACTACAGGCAGCCCACATATCCGGAGTCGCCAACACACAAACGGATTGGCTGAGCAGGACGACCATCGATCAATCAGAGTGGCAACTGCATCCGGATCTGTTTCTCACAATCACGATCATATTCGGGCAACCCATAGTAGACCTCTTTGCCAGCCCAACCAATAAACAACTTCCAAGGTTCTTCTCCAGGTTCCAAACCCCAGGAGCAGAAGGAACAGATGCTCTACGATGTCAGTGGCCCCGGGGCCTTCTTTATGCCTTCCCCCCGACTCCCCTTCTGCTAAGGGTCATACGAAAGATCTTGGAACAGAAGGCAGAAGTTCTCCTCATAGCCCCTTACTGGCCTCGACGGAGTTGGTTTGCGGATCTGGTGAGCCTATCCATCAATCCACCTTGGCGAATTCCACCGGATCAGATTTCTCTACGCCAAGGAGCCATTCTCCACCCAGAACCTCAATGTTACCAACTAGCCGTCTGGCACTTGACAGGGAGATACTAAGGAAAGAAAAGCATTCCATGGGGGTCATCTCCACCCTTCTGGCTTCTAGACGCCCATCCACAACGCGTATTTACGAGGCCACATGGTCATCATTCCATCGCTGGTGTCTTAGACATCGAATAGAACCTACTTCTGCCTCCATTAGACATATCCTGCAATTCCTCCAGGACGGATTGGACAAGGGTTTAGCCACCAACACCATCCGCCGGCAGGTTGCAGCTCTTGCCACTGTTTTATTCTGTGACGGGACCTCCACACTTTCTCAACACCCCCGTATCCGACGTTTTCTGAGGGGAGCTTACAATCTGCGACCGCCTCCGGTACACAGATACCATACCTGGGACCTAACCCTTGTCCTTCAGAAGCTTACGTCTTCCCCTTTTGAACCCTTGAGCTCCTCCAGTCTCAAGCTCTTAACCTTTAAAGTCGCTTTTCTCATAGCCATAACCTCAGCCCGCAGGATCTCCGAGATTGCTGCCCTTTCGGTCAGGAAGGACTTATTGATTTTTCACTCTAACCGAGTCATTCTCCGATTAGACCCTACCTTTCTTCCTAAAATAAACACAAGCTTTCATAGGTCTCAAGAGGTCATCTTACCGGATTTTTGTCCTCATCCTATGCATCCATCGGAGCGTCGATGGCACACGCTGGATGTAAGAAGGGCCCTGTGTATTTACCTCAACAGAACAGCTCCTTTCAGGAAGACAGAATCCCTATTTGTTTCCTTTCAACCAAGGGCTCTGGGCACCAAAGTCTCTCCATCCACCATAGGCAGGTGGATAAAAGCCTGTATTTCCATGGCCTACGACCAGCAGAAACACCATCTTCCAGGCCGCATCACTGCACACTCCACCCGCAGCACGGCCACCACAACTGCCTGGGCCACCCAGGCCTCTATCTTGGACATTTGCAGAGCAGCCACGTGGGCCTCTCCTTCACCATTTATTAAAAACTACAAGATGGACCAATTTGCCTCAGCCGAGGCCTCATTCGGACGGAGGGTCCTGCAGCGAGTTCTTCCTGTTGCTGAGTCTTCCTAATCTTTCCTTTCCCGCCCTAGGGATATTTAGCTTGGGTATATCCCATTGCTTTGGACTCTCTTAGCAGCGTACAGGAGAAGGAACATTGGCTTACCTGAAGGTTCCTTCTATGTACGCTGCGTGAGAGTCCAACCCCTCCCTATTTCACTTATTGTTTTTGTCTATATACAGGGATCTGGAGGTTATTGTTCCGTTTTTTTCCAGTTTTCAAATTGAGTTCGTCTTCTCCAATACCGCTTCTTCGTTAATAAACTGGAGCTAAACAGGAAGAGGAGGTGTGTTTAAACAAATTCAACTCAGTCTCAGGCCAATCAGATGAAGTTAACAACCCATTGCTTTGGACTCTCACGCAGCGTACATAGAAGGAACCTTCAGGTAAGCCAATGTTCCATTTCAGCTTGCTAGGAGACGGACCAGTCTTTAGCAATTCCATCAAGGGGAGAACAATCTCCACGAAAGAAGGGATGAATTGATGGTAAAAGTTTGCAAACCCCAGGAAACTTTGAAGCTGTTTACGTGTGTGGGGGAGTTGCCAGTCTATCACTGCCTTTACTTTTCCTGGGTCCATTTTGATCCCCTGGTTCAACACCCGGTAGCCCAGGAAGTCCAAGGATTCTTTATGGAACTTGCATTTTGACAGCTTCACGTATAGTTTGGTGGCTAGGAGTTTTTTCAAAACCTGTCTAACTAATTTGATATGGTCCTCCATATTTTCGCTGTATATAAGAATATCAATTCAAGTAGACAAGAACCCTGTTATATAGGTGGCTATGCAGGGTTTCATTGATTAGCTGCATGAAGACTGCCAGGGCCCCCTGGAGTCCAAAGGGCATGACCCAGAACTGGAAATTGCCCAGGGGGCAGTTGGAAGCAGTTTTTTATTCGTCCCCTTCATGTACGCGGACTCGGTAATAGGCTTCTCTTAAATCCAACTTGGTGAAAATCTTACCTCTCGCCAGGTGGTTTATTAAGTCCTTCATTAGTGGTAATGGGTAGGTGTTTTGTATACAAACAGCGTTGATTTTATGAAAATCAACACATAATCTCAAAGACCCATCTTTCTTCTCTTTAAACAACACAGGGGCGGCCACTGGTGATTTTGCAGGCTCGATGAACCCTCTGGCTAGGTTGTTGTCGATGTATCTCCTTAATTCAGTAATTTCAGCGGGTGTCATTGAGTACATTCTGGGTTTTGGTAGTTTAGCTCCAGGCTCTAACTCAATGGCACAGTCACTGGGCCAATGGTGGTGGTGGGGGGGGGAAGGAGGTTACATTCCTCTTCGCTAAAGGCTTCTGCCAAATCCACATATGCCTTAGGAATGTGTGGCTCACCTGGAGATGAGTCTGATCAAGTGGCTGCTGGCTCCCCCTGGTGGTTTTTATGGATTGGTTGTTTCTCGGGAGGGGGGATAGGGGCCAAGGGGTTGACATCCAATATGATTTTATGAAATCCATCTTCCCATTTAATTGTAGGGGCCCATTTGTCTAGCCAGGCCAGGCCTAGTATAATGGATTCTGACATTTTTGGAATTACTATGAATCTTATAAGTTCATGATGTTTTCCAATTTGTAGGCCAATCAATTCTGTAATTTGGGTGGCTGGGACTCCGCCAATTAACGTTCCATCCACTTGGTGGACTTTAATTGGGTGTTTTAAGGTTAGTGTTTTGATATCTAGTTGGTTCACAATTGACATCCCAATTAGACATCTGGTACAGCCGGTATCTATAATGGCTGGCAGCTCTTTCCTCTCCCCCCTCAGTGGAATTAGTAAGTTCACTCTGATAGTAAAGGGGGGAATGGGTGCACTCACCATCGGGTCATGTTCTCCAGTAGGGATTTCAGTAAACGGAGGTCCCTCTCTTTCTTCAGTGAGGAGGGGAACGTTCAAGGCTTGCCTTGCAAATTGACTCGTGTCTGGGTTTCTTCTTGGAGGCTTTTTTCCCCGAGCAGCGGTTGCTGGATGCTGTTGTGGGACGGGTGCTGGAGCCAGGCAGTCAGAAGCTCTGTGTCCCAATTTGCTGCACCGGTAGCATTTTATAACTCTGGTATTGATCTCCAAATTGATCTACGTGAGCCCAGATTCTGTTGAGGAAGTAAGCTAGTTTGTATGGTGTTGTTCTGTCCCCTCCCGGCCTCAGCCATGTGAGCTGGCTAAACGAGCCAGTAATTGAGTTCACGGCTGCTATCAGTCCTGGCAGGGAATCTGCAGCTGCCTGCCAAAGTCTCCCTTATCTTGGGGTTGCCAGGCAACCAAGAAGTCAGTAATCCAGACCGAATGTTCAGCTCAATTCTCCACGAGTCAAATAGTTCAGCTCAATTTTTGCTCGTCACGAAGCAGGAGAGCAGCCAGGGCTGCTTTTATACTCTGTGGGGTGTGTCTCTGTGACTCAGCACTCTCTAGGCCTGCCCCACCCCTTCCTTTGTTGTAGCTGCCTCTCGTATCTCCAAAATCTGGGATCCAGCCAGGCCTGATTGCCAGCAGCTGGGTCTGGAGGCGTGGCCTGGGGGGGAGAGTCAGGGGACGGAGGCCTTATTATCTCCTCCACCTGTCCTGCCTCTGGCTCCTGGAGCTGAGCCAGAGGAGCCGGTGCTCCAGAGGTAAGTCCTGATGGCCCTTCCCCCTCACTTTCCGAGTCACTTTCTGGCAGGGGGCCTGGCTCGAGGGGCACAGACACAACACTATCCCTCACCGCAGGGCCCTTCCCCCGGGGCTGATGGTCGGGATGTGGTCGGGCTGGGTTCTGCTCGTGGAAGGCCCGTACCAGGTCAGGGGCATGAACGTCGGAGGCATCCACCTAGGTGAAATCTGTCCCGTATCCCCTCCATGTGATCAGGTACCGGAAGCACCCCTTCAGCCAGTGGGAGTCTCAAACACTGTGCACCTCGTATTCCTCTGACCTGTTCATGGTGACGGGCAATGCCAGGCGCCAAAGGGGACACGGTGGGGCCTCAGAGACCAGAAGGGACCGGTGAAAGACGGGGTGGATCCGCGTGGATCACAGCAGGGTTAGCCGATAGGCCACCGGCTTGATGACCGCCTCGATGGGGAACGGGCTGATGAACCGATAGTCCAGCTTCTTCACTGGGCAGTCGGATGGGAGGTGTTTCGTGGAGAGACACCCCCGGTCTCCGACCGCCAGCAGGGGCGTCACCCATCAGGAGCAGTTGGCAACCCGTTTGTAATCCTCCTTCACCTGATTCAGCTGCCAATGCACCAACTGCTGGACCACGTGCAACTCCGACAGGAAGGTCTGTGTCTTGGGAACAGGGGAGTCCGGAGGGGCCAGAGGGAAGAGTGCGCTTCTCGCACTCGGGCCTGTAAGTTCACCGGCTCCCATGCTGCAGCCAAGGCTTCCACTGGCAGCACCATCTGTGGAGGAAGAGGGTCCTTGGGGCCAAGGTATTCTGGCTTGCGGGACAGGGCATCCGCCCTCCGGTTGTGACTGCTGGGAATGTAGGTCACGCAGAAGTTGAACCGGGCGAAAAACAGACCACTGGATCTGCTGCTGGTTCAACTTCCGAGCCATGGTGAGGTGCTCGAGGTTCCGATGGTCTGTTCGGACCTCCACCTGATGTCGGGTGCCTCCAGATGGTGCCGCCAAGCCTCAAACGCGGCCTTGATAGCCAGCAACTCTTTTCCCAGATGGTGTAGTTGCACTCGGATTGAGTTTCCGGGAGTAGTAAGCGCAGGGAAAAAATCCGCCAGGGCCTGTAGCAGCACTGCTCCAAGAGCCACATTGGATGCTTCCGTCTCCACCACAAAAGGCCGGTGCGAGTTGGGGTGCCTCAGGATGGGTTCCATGATGAAGGCCTTCTTGAGGTCCTTGAATGCCTCCTGCTGCGGGGGACCCACTGGAACAAGACTTTCCTCTGGAGGAGCTGGGTGAGCGGAGCTGTCAGCGTGGCGAAGCCCGGGATGAAGGTCCGGTAGTAATTGGCGAAGCCCAGCAGCTGCGGAACATCCTTCATCTGACGAGAGGCTTCCTAGCTGCACAAGGCCTCCACTTTGTGCGGGTCCATGGCGATCCCCCCGGGCGAGAGGAAGTGCCTGAGGAACTCCATGGAAGTCCGGAAGAAGAAGCACTTCTCCAGCTTTGCGTAGAGCTGGTGCTCCTGCAGGTGTTGCAGAACCCGACGGACGTGCTGGAGGTGGCTTTCCCTGGACCGGGAGTAGATCACGATGTCGTTCAGGTGGACACCACAAACCGATCCAAAATATCCTGGAACATGTCGTTCATGAAGTGTTGGAAGACGGCGGGGGTGTTAGTCAGCCCGAACGGCATGACGGTGTACTCGTAGTACCAGGTGCCGAACACCATCTTCCATTCGTCCCTTTCATGCATCCGCACCAGGTTGTAGCCCCCCCAGAGATCGAGCTTGATGAAGATCGTGGACTCCCGCAACCTCTCCAGCAGCTCCGGGATGAGCGGCAGGGGGTAGCGATTCCGCACCATAGTTGATCAAAAACTCTGTCTTGCAATGTGAAGAATTAATACAGCTAGCAAACTGTGTCAGGCCTGGAAACCATACTAGACTTTAGGGTTCCAGATGCTGCCACATTTTTCCCCTGAGGGGAAGAAGGGGGGCTGAGGGGTATGTTAACATTCTTCAAGCGGTCAAGGTCGGATGGTGTTCACATCTGCAGGAAGAGTGGCAAGAAGATATTCGAATGAACTGGGAGAACGTGGGACCATGTGACCATCAAAGGGGTCAGGGGGGTGGGACTCTTGGGGTTTGTATAACTGGGAAAAGAATCCAGAAATTCAGTTTTGGAATTTCACTCATCGTGTGCCAGTTTCCTCATACTAGTAAAGAACTCTGGAAAACAATGGCTTCTGAGTTTTTTTTATTGCAGAAGAGGTTTTTCTGGAACCTTGACATTATTCCAAAACTCCTAACTTTCTTTTGCTAACGGTACCCTCTCCTCCGCTCAGAGGGGGCCCATTAGGGGGGTGCTGGGCCCCAGCCTCCACAACCTCCACAGCGGTGCAAAGACCCAGCAAAGATGGAAGAGCAGCAAGCTGAAGGCGTGGAAGTAGCACAGAAGCTTGACGATTTAGTTGAAATCCCCTACTTCCCATCGGAAGATATGACTCAAAAACCCGAAGTGGTAGAGCCTGCTTGTCAGCTTGGAGCACGGCCCAAAGACTTCAATTCATGGGTAAGCTGTCGTTCGGGAGAAAAAATTTCCCCAGGGCAGAATGGAGAGCCCCCTCCCTCTTCTCAACCTCACTGGAGGACAGTAAAACCCGGAGAATCGGGAGAGTCACTGGATTGGGACCTGAGAAACCCCCTGAAATCCCAGTCCCTATTAGACCTCCCTGAAACTTTTGAGCGTTTAGAAGTGAGGCCTCGTATAAGCTCAGCTCACCCACCTCGAGAGCCTTTAGCTCAGCCTAAATTCACCTTCCCTCCCACCAGAGAGGGAGAAATTACTGAAGCTCAAAACCGTTCCGATGAACGCAGGAGGACCTCCCTGCCCTCCTTCAGACGGCAGGGAGTTCAGGCAGCACCAGGGACTTGGGGGGAATCGCAACTCCCCCCTCCAATTGACTTTTCCCGCCAACAGAGGCCTACGCTGCCTCCAGCTGCTTCTATTCCTCCTGGTTGGGCATTTTATCCTGGACAAGGGTGGATCCAGTACCAATGGCAACCAGCCAGTTCAGCACCTTTCTTTTTTGCCTCATCAGCTGAAGCATTTCAAAGACTTCCTTCTCAGCAGCCAGGGGGAATTCCACCCCCCTTCACAACTCAGCAACCAGCCACAACAGCAACGGCCGTCCCCCAAATCCTTCTTCAACCACAAGCAGGCCAGCTAAACCCACCTGCACCCCCTCACCCAGCCCCTCTCCCTTTCAAACCAACCTTTGATGGGAATCCACACCACCTGGCTTACTTTCTCAGGCTTACGTTGAACAATATAGACATCAATACCCATCAGAAAGAAGCCTAATCAACACCATCTCGGATGGTATGAACGTGGGGCTAGCCTCAGAATGGATAGCTCAACTACACAATGAACGTGCACCAGAACTAAACGATGTTCACAGATTCATGGCACTGCTTCGCAACCGGTTTCAAGATGATGACCTAATTGCAGAATGTGAAACCACCTTAAAAACGATGAAGCAAGGTAACAAACCTCTAAAACAATTTGTATGGGATTTCAGAAGGGTTGCTGGCAATCTTAGACATTGGCCAGAACGCATCGTCCTCCACTACTTCAAAGAGGCGATTGATCAAAACATCAGAAAAGCCTGCTCCACCAGAGGAATCCCAGAACAACTAAATGACTGGTACAGTGTGTCCATCGCTCTGGACAGAGAATTCAACCCCCTCCAAAGCCAATCACCAACTACAACTCCACAACGACCACCTACAAGACCCTCCCTCTTAAGACCAACCACACCCTCCACCTTTCAGCCTTCAACAATAATCAAATGCTATCGTTGTGGAAAACTAGGACATCGGGCGTCAGTTTGCCTAGCCCCAACACCCCTCCCACAGTATCGCCCACCAACTGCTACCCAACCACGCAGACCCCCTCGAAGGAATCCGAATACCAGTCGCTTTGCGAGACAAGCCATAAACCTCCCTACTGACCTTCCGTCATCTGATTCACCTCCTGACGACTCAAACCAAGCAGAAAACAACCCAATGGTGAGTGCACCCATTCCTCCATTTGCTATCAAAGTAAACTTAGTAATTCCAGGGGGAGGGGCCAAAAAAGATTTAGAGGCTATTATGGACACAGGATGCACCAGATGCCTAATTTCAACCTCTACGGTCGCCCAACTCCGTATAAAAACATTTCCCTTGAAACACCCAATTAAATTCCACCAAGTAGATGGAACCTTGATTGGTGGCATTCCACGACCCAAATCACACAACTGGTTCGCTTAGAAATTGGAGCCCATCATGAACTTATAAGATTCATAGTAATTCCCAAGATGTCAGAATCCATCATCCTGGGTTTAGCTTGGCTGGACAAATGGGAACCCACAATCAAATGGGAGGATGGATTCAGGAAAATTATATGGACTTTCAGACCCTTAGACCCAATTCCCCCTATCCAAAATGACCACCAGAAGGAACCAACAACCACCATATCCAATCCATCTCCTAATGAACCACGCATCCCTAAAGCATACATGGATTTATCAGACGTTTTTAGTGAGGATGAATGTAACCTCTTACCCCCCCACCGACAAACTGATTGCGCAATTGAATTGCACCCAAAACCCAAAATGTAGTCAATGACACCAGCCGAAATGTCTGAACTAAGAAAATACATTGACACTAACCTAGCCAGAGGGTTCATTGAACCAGCAAAATCACCTGTAGCTGCGCCCGTGCTATTCAAACAAAAGAAAGATGGTTCGCTTAGATTGTGTATTGACTTCAAAAATATCAATGCAATTTGCATACAAAACACATACCCTTTACCACTTATGCACGATTTGTTGAACCACTTATCAAAAGGCAAAATTTTCACCAGATTGGATTTAAGGGAAGCCTATTACCGGGTCCGCATCAAGGAAGGTGATGAATGGAAAATGGCTTTCAACTGCCCCTTGGGCAGCTTCCAATACCGTGTCATGCCTTTTGGCCTCCAAGGGGTTCCAGCTGTTTTTATGCAACTAATTAATGAAACCCTGCACCCCCATCTCTACAATGGGGTTCTTGTCTACTTAGATGATATTCTTATCTACACAAACAATATCGAAGAACACATCAAATTGGTCAGACAAGTCCTTAAAAAGCTCCTAGCGGCCAAGCTATATGTCAAACTTTCCAAATGCGAATTCCATAAGGAATCCCTAGACTACCTAGGTTACCGGATATCAAACAAAGGTATCGAATGGACCCAGGAAAAGTAAAAGTGGTGTTGGATTGGCAACCGCCACGCACACGTAAGCAACTTCAAAGTTTCTTGGGATTCCCGAATTTTTACCGCAAATTCATTTCTTCGTTCGCAGAAGTAGCTCTACCATTAACAGAATTGCTAAAAACTGGGCCATTACCTGCCAAACCCAAACCTACCCAACCCCTACCTTGGACAATGGACTGCCAACGTTCCTTTGAACACCTGAAACGCCTATTCTCCATGGAACCAATTCTTCAACACCCGGATCCAAATAAACCTTTTGTGGTCCAAGCTGATGCAAGTGATATAGCAGTAGCCGCTGTCTTATTACAACGGAATACCGACAACAATCTAATGCCCTGCGCGTACATGTCTAAAAAACTGACGGACACTGAACGCAGATGGGCAGTTTGGGAAAAGAAAGCCTTTGCAGTGCGCTGGGCACTCCTCTCCTGGAGACACTTCCTTGAAGGGGGAAAAGAACCATTCGAGGTGTGGACCGACCACAAAAACCTCGAATACTTGAAAACCCCTCGAAAGCTTTCTCCCAAACAAGTTCGATGGGCTCAGTTTTTCAAACGGTTCCATTTCACCCTCAAATACATCCCCGGCGACCAAAATCTACTGGCTGACGCCCTATCTAGGAAACCACAATTTGACAGCCAACGCAAAGAGGTAATACATGCGATGATTCCCGATAGCGAACCGGCCAGCCAAGCACTTACTTGACCGCGATCACGCCATAGTACTAACATCCCACCAAATAAACTACTAGCGGACTTAAAATCAGCACTCACTGACGATGCTTGGTTTAAAGAAAACTTGCCACACCTCACCTTAAGGGATGGGATACCCTGGAAAGGAACAAAAATTTATGTACCCATCGCTATGCGGCTGCCTATACTACAGAGAAGCCACGACTCTCGCCTAGGAGGTCACTTTGGATTTTTAAAGACTCTCCACTTGGCTAGAAGACAATTCTGGTGGCCAAAAATGAAATCAGATGTCGAAGACTATGTGCGGAGCTGTGCTACCTGCGCCACCATGAAGTCCAGATCAGGGAAACCCCCTGGACTCCTACAACCCGTAGCCGAACCCACCAGACCCTGGGAAGAGATTGCCATGGATTTTATTGTTGAACTCCCAGCTAGTGGGGGAAATACAGTGATATGGACCGTAGTAGACTTGTTCTCTAAACAGGCCCACTTCACTGCGTGCAGTGGATTGCCATCAGCGAGAAAATTAGCAAAGCTCTTCGTCAAACACATCTACAGACTGCATGGAGTTCCTAAAAGGATAATATCCGACAGGGGTGTTCAATTCACAGCCAAGTTCTGGAGGGAGTTCCTACGGACCATTGGGTCGTCTCAAGGACTTAGTTCTGGGTTCCATCCAGAGACCAATGGAGCGGCTGAAAAATTGAACTCGATGGTAGAACAATACATACGGTGTTATGTAAATTACCAACAAGAAAACTGGTCAGATTTGTTACCATTTGCAGAAGTCGCATATAATAATGCTGTACACGGCAGCACGGGGTTAACCCCTTTTCAAGTAACCACCCGCATGGACTTCGTTCCAATGCCTGAACTCCCTGTGCAACCCCCCACTTCCGTTTCCCTAACGGACTGGATGAATTTGTTGAAAAAAGGTTGGGAGAATACAAAAAGGGCCTTAGCTGTGACAGCTCGGAATTACAAAGCCCAAGCTGACAAACACCGTTCCCTTCAACCCCCTTTTCGCATTGGAGATAAAGTCTTTTTATCTATTAAGTATCTGAGGTTGAGAATACCCAGCAGAAAATTCGGTCCCAAATTTTTGGGTCCTTTCCCCATTGTAAAAATTATTAATCCCGTTACCGTCCAACTCAAGCTCCCTTGAATGTTGGGGAAAATACACCCGGTATTCCATACCAGCTTATTAAAATCTTCTAGACAGTCTGGTCTGAGACCTCAACCTGCCGCCCCCCCACCACCCTTGATAATCCAAGGTGAAACCCACTATGAAATCAAGAAAATCCTTGACTCTAGACTATACAGAGGTCAATTACAATATTTAGTCCACTGGAAGGGATATCCGTTATCTGAATCTACTTGGGTCAAAAGTTGGAAAGTAAATGCAGACAATTTGATTAAACAATTTCACGACACTTTCCCTGGCAAACCTAAAAAAACCTCTTGGGGGGTGGGGGTAGAAGGGAAGTGTGGACCACTGACACTCTTCTTTATCAACTCTTTGTTTTCTTTCCTAGGATATAGCTTCTTTTCCAAGGGGGGACGCCTGTCAGGCCTGGAAACCATACTAGACTTTAGGGTTCCAGATGCTGCCACATTTTTCCCCTGAGGGGAAGAAGGGGGGTTGAGGGGTATGGTAACATTCTTCAAGCGGTCAAGGTCGGATGGTGTTCACATCTGCAGGAAGAGTGGCAAGAAGATATTCGAATGAACTGGGAGAACGTGGGACCATGTGACCATCAAAGGGGTCAGGGGGGTGGGACTCTTGGGGTTTGTATAACTGGGAAAAGAATCCGGAAATTCAGTTTTGGAATTTCACTCATCGTGTGCCAGTTTCCTCATACTAGTAAAGAACTCTGGAAAACAATGGCTTCTGAGTTTTTTTTATTGCAGAAGAGGTTTTTCTGGAACCTTGACAACTGTTGAAGTACAGTTTTAGCCCATAAGAAAGCCAATGAAGCCAAGACTTTTCTCAAGGAGAACCATTCCTGATTCAGCACAAATTAATGCACTTGAGGCACAGCAAAAAACCTGGAAGACAGCATGCAAGGAATGAATTTTAGGGGATTAGGGATGTTACAGAAGCATACCTGTGAATTGGAAGGCATCTTTGAAACTGATTTAACTTTATAAACAGCTTTATGGCTGCCAAGATCATCTATTGACTTCCGCAGTAACAAAAATCATAACATTGCCTTGGTGCTGCTATTGCCTTTGTTGGAGACTCTCATTTCTCTTAAAGAAGACAGATAGATCTTAATGCCAGGAGGTGATCTTCACAGTTTTGACAGCTGAAGAAAATAAATTAGACGACTCCTTTGCTTTTTTGCATTAACTGGGTACAGCCAACATCCTTAGCCATAATATGCACTATTACAGTGATGGCGAACCTTTTTGGCACCAAGTGCCCAAATCAGAATGTGTGTGTGCGCACGCACGTGCTGGAGCCCTGGAAACTCAAAGACCAGCTGGTCGTCTGGTTTCCAGCGTGTGCATGCGCTGGCCAGCTGGTCTTCATGCATGCTGTAGTGCTGGAAACCCAAAGACCAGGTGGCCAGTGCTCATACAAGTGCGAAGATGAGTTGGCCAGTGCGCATGCCTGCACCAGAAACCAGAAGAGCAGCTGGTGATGGCGCGTGTCAACAGAGAAGGCTCTGCGTGCCACCTTGGCAAGCGTGCCATAGGTTCGCCATCATGACACTATTAAGTATCAGTGATTGAAGGAAGTTATTAAGATCACACCTCAAGTATTTTATGGCATATTTATTTAAATATTTCCTTTCAAAATACTAGGATAGATATTTTCAATATTTTCAATATTATATTTAATGACAAATAAGGATAAATTATTAGATAAAATGCTATTTGGACCCTGCACATATTATTCTGGACAGAGATATTTTACGGTGAAGAAGATGGGGAAAGGGTAGGAAGGGAAAGGGAAATATGGGTAAATCAGTACTGTGGAAGAAGCAGGTAAGCTAACAGGGCATGCATAGGGCAGCAAAGCACCCAAAATAAGGGAAAGGAAGAAGCAGAAAGACTGGCCTGCAAATATGCAGTTTTTTAAATATTATTTTTTATTATGCATTTTCCTTTATTATGCATCACATTTCAATTTTTGCAACGACAGTCTACTGTCTGTATCAAGTCTCTTTTAAGTATACATAGTATTATACACCCTGATTAAACCATTGTTCTCATAATTATACAATGTAGTCTCTTTTAAATATACATAATCTTGTACATCTTCATTATAACCATTATCCTCAGAGTTATACCTTAACACACTATACATCTATAGTCAAGTAGTCCCAATGGTAATATTGTTTAGTATATATGGTTATATATATCTATATGTATTTATTTCTATTTTGTTAATCTCCTTTCATTATTAAGTTACTGATCTCTGCACCTGTTATCTAACCATTTGTACAATGTCCCATGTTAATTAATACTCTGTTTCCTCTTTATCCTTAATTTCCATCGTTAACCTGTCCATTTCGGCGCATTCTAATATTTTATTACCTTTTCATCTTTAGGTATAGTTTCATTTTTCCAATTTTGTGCATATGTAATTCTCGCTGCTGTTATTACATGTAACATTAAGTATGTAATTCTTTTGTGGTATTTCTCCGGTAGTATACTTAGTAAGAACAGTTCTGGTTTTAGATCTATTTGTTGTGCTGTCATCTCTTCTAACCATCTTTTTATCTTTAACCATTGGACAGGTCCAGTACATGTGGTAATAGGATCCCGGTACCTGTTTACATTTCCAGCACTCTGGCTACATATTTTAGAATATTTTTGCTATTCTTGCTGGTGGCAAGTGCCATCTATAGAACATCTTGTACAGATTTTCTTTGTATGCTGTTGACATCATTTATTTTCAATTTCTTTCCCACAATTTTTGCCAATTGTCTAATTCTATGGTATATCCAACCTTTTTTGCCCATACTATCATGATTTCTTTTACATATTCTTCTACCATTTTAAAGTTCAATAAGTAATTATAAATGTTCTTTATTAATTTATCATCTGTTCCTAACAATATCTGGTCCCATTCTTGGGGTTCCTTATAAAATCCATATATTTCTGCATCTTTCTTATTTGATTTGGATATATGGCCACTAGTCCGTTCCCTGATTTTTTTAGTTCCTGTTTTGATTTTAAGTCCCCTTGTTCGTTTAGTATATCTTTGTACCTTACAATTTTATCCAGATCTAAAACATTAGGGTATATTAATACTTCCATCGTGGATAGTCAGACCAGTATTTCTCCTGTGCGCTGCTTGGAGACTCCAAGCATGGGTTTCAATTCGTGTCGTGTCCCACTCCTCCGCTGACGGCCGGGTCAGGGAAATCCGAATCAGGCTTGCCTCTGCAGCTCTGCCCAAAGTCCTAGCAAAGTCCTCAGAGCAGGCAGGAGACCAGAAAGTGACTTCAGCAAGATAAGTTCGACTTTGCCTGACTCAGAGACTGCCAGAAAGCAGATCCTTTATATAGGCCATGGGGTGTGGCTCCATGACTCAGCACTCATTAAGGCCTGCCCCTCCCTTCCTTCTGTTGCCTCCGCCTATCCAGTCTTCTGATGCGAGGGTCACTCCAATCAGCAGCTGTTGGAAATAAACTTTCCTCAGGCTCACATGCTGTGGAGGAGGGGGAGGGGTCTAGCTGCTCTGTTTGCCTGGGCATGGAGCCAGGGCTGGGGCCGGGGGGTGCTCCCTCCTCTGCAGCCTGCTTGGGCATGGAGCCAGGGCTGGGACCGGGAGGTGCCCCCTCCTCTTCAGCTTGTCTGGGCATGGAGCCAGGACTGGGGCCGGGAGGCATACATTCCTCCGTGTTCGGGAGCAGATAAGAAGGCACCGGCTGCTGTGAGAGCGGGCAAGACACAACAGTTCGTCTGATTGGCTAGAGACTGAGTTGGAAATCTTTGGCCACACCTCTTCCTCCCGGCCAAGCCTCAGTTTTTTCAACTCAGTCGGATAGAGAGACTTGTTTCAGTTGGCTCTTCAAATTATTGTTTAAATTAGATTGAATTGGTCATTTAAAAAAATAAAAAAAATAAATAAAAATAAAACACTGCCTCTTTAAATCTTGCTGGCAGGGACTGCTCCAGGAGGAGAATCAAGACTGTGTTACAGTAGCTATCGGATCACTGCTAAGGCAACATTGCCATGTGGACCAGTTTTGCCTGGTGTGAAAGTGGCTACAGCTTTAAACTGCTGGGGCTGGGAGAGCTCTTTCGGTTGTTTTCTTTTATTCTGGCACGGAGGACTCACAGCTCAGGAGGCAGGTGCTCCCCACAACCACAGCTGGTGCTGGGAGCCGAGGCTTCTGTTTTCCTTCTTTATTTCAGTGCGGAGGAGCCCCGGCTCAGCAGGAAGGCACGCTGATCAGAAGGCTGATAGCCATAATTTTGTGGGCAGTGGCCATTTTGTCTGCAGCTTTTGGAGAGTGAAGAAAGGTTCAGACGGACATGCAGCAACATCGCAGAGGGGAATCACCTTCCTAGAGCCTGGACATCAATGAGGAGCCCTCTGAAGTGCAAGTAAACCTTGTTGCTGGTTTCTAGGCACTATTTCTGGTGTTTGTGACCATGTTGCCGGTCTCGCGCCTTGCTAGCACATGTGGTGCTTTGCTGCTGCTGCTGTTGCTTGTGCAACAATTACACGCTATACAAGCTGTGTTGCCAGCTTGGCGTGAATTCTGGGGACCTGATCTGCGCAGTGAGTAAAAAGTCTAGGATTTCCTAGCACATTTACCCCCAAAAGTTTTCTGAGTAATCTAGCCTAGTATTTTACTTCAATAATGACTAATACTAGTGATTCAGAGGGGTCTTCTTCCAGTCACCATCAGGCAGGGTGTTCTGCCTCTAAGAAGCCTAGATTACGTTCCACCAAGGTTGCTACCAGTACCCAGGCCAAGCAGGCAAAATCCTCATCTGCAGCAGCTGAAAAAGATGCTCAAAGAAGGCAAAAGGCTTTGGAGAAGCATTTTGAAAAAGCCCAGAAACTGGCTGGGGCTCCTTCATCCCCAGTACCTTCTGGGACTCAGAGTGAGCCTGCTAGGGAGTTAAATCCAAATATGCCAGCACAAGTGGCACTCCTAATGTGCCTCAGGAGTCACAGGAATTTCATGCTGTTCCCTTCCAGGAAAGAGCTGATCAAACTTCTTTGGTGTCTGCTTCAGGTTCAGTACCTGTACCTGATAACAGGCGTTCTCCTCCATCTGCCACGTTTATGCCCCCAGCAACTGGGCTACGCCCCCAAGAGTCTACAGGGCAAGGGTTATCTGCACAATTGCGTTTTGCTATAGTGCAGACTATTACTCAAGGTATTGATGAGGCACTATTACTCAAGGTATTGATGAGGCTCATAGAGGGCTGTTGGCTCCTTTGCAGCCAGGACTTTCAAGGTCTGAATCTCTGCATCATCATCATTCTCATAGAGACAGGGGTCATGTTAAGGAATCACATTACAATCCCCAATCAGATTACAGCGAGGCCTCGCTGGAAGGAGAAGAGGAATTGGGGGATTTTGAATTTTCAGATGAGGAAGGGATTTCCCCAGATAGAGCCACTTATTCGGGTCTATTCAGGCCCAATCTCTTTAAAACCTTGTTGCTTAAGGCCAAAGTGACAGCTAATATGGGTAGGATGGAGAGTTCCGCCACAGATCCTATGGAATCTTAGGATCTTTGTGCTAGCCTTTTTACAGAGCAGGTCACAACTCAGGAAATTATTCCTTCCCCAAATTTTTTTGTTGATGTTATTCAAAGGCAATGGAAGCAGCCAGGATGGGATCTAACACCTCCCCAAACAACTGCTGTCCCTTAAAGGGGCTGCAGCCAACCGCCATTTGGACCTCATGTCCGCCTGCCATTGGCGTAACCATAATAAACGTCTAGAGGTGATATTAAGATGCTAGAGCTCTAGAAGCAAATTTGGCTGCATTAAGTGTCGCATCCGCCATATGTTGCAGCAATCAATTTACTGATGTCTTGTTGGAGGTGGGTATCCTCAAGAGATGCCCTGGCCTGCATCTGCTTTAACCATAGAAGTGTTGTTCCAGAAAAAAATGAAGCTGCTCTGGCAGATCTAATTGCCAGAGGCAATTGCTGCTTGGTGAGTTTTGTGTGTAGCTAACTCCGCTTTCTTATCTTCAGCTCTCAACCCTTCAGCTGTATCAGAAGGAAGAAGAGCAGCTGAAGCCAAATTTGCCAAAAGGGCATCTACAAGCTGGAACTGGTAGAAGGGAAGGATAAACGCAAGGTGCTGCTTCAGGTTTCTAAGAGAACAGACAGAAGATCTATTCCCTTTCACCGCAGGCAGCCCTTTTGGACTGCTGAGGCGGGATTCTCTGCCTCCGAATTCCATAGACAGTATTCCCGCAGCATGGACAGATCACAGGACAGGTCAGCCTTTCGAGACAGAGCTCGGCAACTGCTATCTAGATGTCCCTATAGGGCAGTGGTTCTCAATCTGTGGGTCGAGACCCCATTGGGGGTCGAATGACGATTTGCCAGGGGTCGCCTAAGACCATCGGAAATATGGGAAGTATACTTGCGAGTCGAAGAATTGCGCTCCAATGGTTGACTCCACAAGCCAGCTGCAATCACTCCCAATCGCTAGCCTAATCTGGCTTCAGGCGCGATGAATTAAAAAAGAGAGAAATATTTGCTCTGATGTCTCCCTCTCAAGCCAGCTGCAATCACTCCCAATCGCTAGCCTAATCTGGCTTCAGGCGCGATAAACTTAATAGGGGAGGAATCTCTGCTTTAATGACTCCATCCTCCAGGCAATCGCAAGCAGTTCAGATCGCTAGCCAATATGGCTTCAGGCGCAATAAATTCAAAATGAAAATAATTTTACGGTTGGGGTCGCCACATCATGGGGAATTGTATTAAAGGGGTCACCACATCGTGGGGAATTGTATTAAAGGGGTCGCAGCACTATAAAGATTGAGAACCACTGCTATAGGGGCACAGGTGGGCAGCCTTACCACCGTTCAAAGTGACTCATGGGCTCAGGCTCCCATTGGCGGCAGGTTAAGGGTCTTTGCTAATCAATGGTGGGCTACCACTACAGATGCTTAGGCCTTGCAGACTGTAAATCTTGAACTGACCCTGGAATTTTGTTCCAGCCCCCCACGACAATTCATTCAATGTCCTGTTCCCAGAGATATCACCAAAAAGGCCATGACGGAGGCCGAGATACAGCATTTGCTGGATATCAAGGCCATAGAATCGGTGCCAGTGGGGCAGAGAGGGTTGGGGGTTTTACTCCGTCCTTTTTCTAGTTCCCAAGAGTTCAGGCGGCCAAAGAGCTATATTGAACCTAAAGGAACTAAACGTTCATATAAAGTACAAAAGGTTCAAGATGCAATCCCTTCAGTCGATCCTGGGTTGCATCAGACAGGGAGATCTCTTAACATCAATAGATCTCAAGGAGGCATACCTCCATGTTCCCATCAGGCTGTCCCACAGGAGGTTCCTAAGGTTTGCATATGCAGGCCACCATTGGCAATACCAAGCTCTACCCTTCGGCCTCTCGTCAGCCCCGTGAATCTTTACCAAGTTGCTGGACGTAATAGCAGCACATCTGTGGGCATGACCTATCTGCCTGCAGTGTTATCTCGACGACGTACTAATTCACTCATCATCCCTCAGGCAGGCAGAACTGGACCTTCAAGTCACGTTGCAAATGCTCCAGGAACAGTTTTTCTGTGAACTGGGACAAAAGCCAGTTGACACCATCTACCAGGCTTACCCATCTGGGGGCGGTGATCGACACTCAGTTATCGCAGGTCTTCCTATCCCAGGAATGCAGAGACAGCTTGAGGGAGATGGTAGTTCAGATCCAGTCCTTACAGCTAGTTCCCTTGTTGTTTCTTTCCCAGTTATTAGGGAAAATTATTTCTTGTCTAGCGATAGTCCCGTGGGCTCGTTTACATACGAGGGCCTTAAAATGGTTCCTCCTGCCCAGTCAGGGCGCAGCAACTCACTGGGCAAGATCAGGGTTCTTCTACAGGTCCTTCGCACCCTGGACTGGTGGAAGTCAGCAGCTGTAGAGAAAGGATGCCTATTCCGAGAGCCTCCCAGACTGGTGCTGACATCAGATGCAAGCCTGTTCGGCTGGGGTGCCCATCTGAATTCCAACGTGATGCAAGGGAGGTGGTCCCAGAAGGATCTACTCAATGACATCAATTGGTTGGAGCTGAGAGCAGCTCATCTGGCGCGGTACCACTTTCAACCCAGGTTGTCGAATCATCACGTGCTGTTGCTGATGGACAATGTCACCACCAAAGCACACATCAACAGGCAGGGAGGCACATGATCCAAAGTTCTCATGCGCGAAGTGAGGACTTTGTGTCTCTGGGCGGAGAAACATCTGCTGTCATTGCGAATGGAGCACATTGCCAGGACATCCAATTCCATGGTGGACTGGTTGAGCAGAACAACCATCGATCAGTCCAAATGGCAGCTCCACCTGGACCTCTTCCATCTCATGACAGCTTGATTCGGGACACCGGTTCTAGACCTGTTTGCCAGTCCGCAGAATGCTTAACTGCCCTGGTTTTTCACCCAGTTCTGGATGCCGGCGGCCAAAGGGGTCAACACCCTTCGGTGCCCATGGCCGGTCGGTCTATTATATGCTTTCCCTCCCATTCCTCTGACCCAGAGAGTCATACAGAAGATGTTGGAGGAAGAAGCAGAGGTGCTGTTGGTAGCACCTCACTGGCCGTAGCATCCATGGTTTGCGGATTTGATGTAACTGTCCGTTTCCCGTCCCTGGACAATACCACTACACAGGATCTCCCTCAGCCAAGGGGCCCTCCAACACCTGGACCCTCAGTGGCTCAAGTTAGCCATTTGACACTTGAACGGGAGGTTCTCCGAAAAGGACAATTTTCACCGACAGTCATTTCTACCATGCTTGCTTCTAGGAAAGCTTCAATGATTTGGATTATTGATGCTACCTGGGCATCTTTCTGTCGTTGGTGTACCAAAAAGAGCTTGGTTCCTACATCTGCGACAGTTCCATGAGTTTTGGATTTTCTTCAACAAGGTCTCGAGAAAGGATTGTCCACCAATACATTGCGCCATCAGGTTGTGACCTTGGCAACCATCCTACCTGGCGAGGGAACGATTCCACTTTCTCAGCACCCAAAGGTCCGCAGCTATTTGAAAGGGACTGCCAACCTGTTGCCACCAACGATCCACAGATATCCAACTTGGGATCTGTCTGTGGTTTTGCAGGGGCTCACCTTATCTCCGTTTGAGCCCTTAAGGACTGCCACTCTCAGACTGTTCATGCTCAAAGTTGCCTTTTTAGTTGCGATTACATCTGCACACAAAATATCAGAGCTAGCTGCACTTTTGGTGCGTCAAGATTTGTGCATCTTTCACCCAGACAGAGTAATTCTTCATTTGGACCCGACATTTGTGCCAAAGATAAATACCTGGTTCCACAGGGTTCAGGAAGTTATCCTACCTGACTTCTGTCCAAAGCCAAGACATCCACGTGAAAAACGTTGGCATACTTTGGATGTATGCAGAGCTCTGAAGAGATACATTAAGTGTACAGCATCCTTCCGGCGTATGGAATCTCCCATATAAGAGGGTCCACTTTCTCCTTTGCTTCTTGACTCAATATTTACAATGAATCCTTCTTCTGCCCTAGCGATCATTGACCCCAGCACAGCAATCAAATCCTTCCCTGCCAAATTACAGCTCTTGACTAACATGAAATCGCACTGAAATTTAGGTCCTTTTGCTGCAGACTGGACCATAGTGGGTTTAAATATTGGTGCTCCCAATATTTAGAATTGGGAGACTCCCTACATGTCTCCCAATTCACTGAGCCTTAATCTTCCCTATACAATAAATAGTTTATTGTAAAATGGATTAGCAGATGCAATATGAAATGAAGATTGGTTTAAATGTGAAAATAACTGAAATTAAGATACAAAATTGAAATGCTAGTAAATGAGGAAAATAATTACCGTATATACTCGAGTATAAGCCGATCCGAATATAAGCCGAGGCACCTAATTTTACCACAAAAACTGGGAAAAACTATTGACTCGAGTATAAGCCGAGGGTGGGAAATGAGGCAGCTACTGGTCAATGTAAAAAATAAAGATAGAGCCAAGTAAAATAACATGAATATTTATTTGAACGAAAAACAATAAAAGTGCAAAAGGGGGAAGGAGGATTCCCAGCTTTAGAAAATTTAGAACTACGCCGCCTTTGGTATGACCTGAGCATAGCTCATAAAATTATCTGCTACAATGTACTTCCTATCAATGACTACTTCAGCTTCAACCACAACAATACACGAGAACACAATAGATTCAAACTTAAAAGTGAACCTCCAATCTAGTTTGCAGAAAATGTGACTTCAGTAACAGAGTTGTTAATGCCTGGAATGTGCTACCTGACTCTGTGGTCTCTTCCCAAAATCCCCAAAGCCTTAACCAAAGACTATCTAGTATTGACCTCACCCCATTCCTAAGAGGTCTGTAAGGCGTGCATAAGAGCACCAGCGTGCCTACCGTCCCTGTCCTAATGTTCCCTTTAGTTGTATTCCTTTTATGTATTCAATTCATGCTTATATTTATATAATTATTTAATATGTATTTGACAAAATAAAATGAATGAATGAATGAATAGAATAGAATAGAATAGAATTTTTATTGGCTAAGTGTGATTGGACACACAAGGAATGAATGAATGAATGAATGAGTGAGTGAGTTACTTCAACAACATTGTCTCACAGAAATTGACAATACAACTGCAAGCATGAAAATGAGTCCTCCTCTAGCTTCCAAGGGACCAGGGTGCCTCTGAAGGTCAGTGCTCTAAGCACTAAGAACCCAGCACAAATCTAAGCCTGTATGCACACCAATAGTGAAAATACCCTGCACAGTGTCTCTTGGCAGAGAAGGTTAATTTTCATAGACGTTGGGGTGGCTCTTTTTTTTTTTTTGGCAGGGCAATAAGGGTCTCTAATATCATTAAACCCAAGTGTGAGGAAAAAGACAGCAGCTAAAATGTTAAGGCCAGTTGTGTGACCTTCTCCAATACAGTTGGCCTGGCTGTTTGCCAAAACTTAAAACACCCTCCCATCCCCCCATCCCTGCTAAAGCTTCTTTCTTAAAACAATTGTGGTCTTTGCCTTTCATGTCGCTCAACCTTTCACCTGCCAGGTTCCTAGCCCTTCACCCTTGACCCACTCCTGTGTTTGCTTAGCATTGTGCCAATCGACTTTAGAAGTCTCTCTGTGTGTGTGTGTGTGTGTGTGAGAGAGAGAGAGAGAGGGAGGGAGGGAGGGAGTGCAAAAGGGGGAAGGAGGATTCCCAGCTCTAAACAAAGGGAAATCCCGGAATGCCAGCGCGAAAGGCGGTGCTCGCGTTCCTCCTCCCTTGCTCAAAAGCCCCAATAACCTTCACCAGCAAGGCAGACCCCACGGAAGGAAGGGGAGGCTGACTCACGAGCATCTGGCTGAAGAGCAGCTGCTCCAGGTCGCCCAGCACGGTGAAGCACGGAGGAGAAGAAAGAATGAAAGAAGGAGGAACGGCCCTCCCTCTCTCTCTTCCAGCGCCGGAAGAGAAGGGACTAGAGCACAGGCGCGCACACACGCCCAGCTTCTGAAGCACGGAGGAGAAGAAAGAATGAAAGAAGGAGAACGGCCTCCTTTCTCTCTCTCTCTCTTCCAGCGCCGGAAGAGAAGGGACTAGACACACAGGCGCGCACACACACGCCCAGCTTCTGAAGCACGGAGGAGAAGAAAGAATGAAAGAAGGAGGAACGGCCCTCCTTTCTCTCTCTCTCTCTTCCAGCGCCGGAAGAGAAGGGACTAGAGCACACAGGCGCGCACACGCCCAGCTTCTGAAGCACGGAGGAGAAGAAAGAATGAAAGAAGGAGGAACGGCCCTCCTTTCTCTCTCTCTCTTCCAACGGGAAAACGCTCTTTCGCTTGGGGAGAGGAGGAGGAGGAGGAGGTTGGCTTATTCAACCCTTCCCGGCTAGCCATCCAGCCCTTCCCAGGAGAAGGCGAGGAGTTTTGGGCGGCGACCTTTTGCTAAGCAGCAGCGGCTGCCCGACACCACCAGTTGGGGCGGAGCCGGGTGAGCCGCAGTAACTCCCGCCAGGCTATGCATTGGCGCGGGAAGCCCTGGCGGTGCAGTCCTTCTCGGCTGAGGAGAGAGGTTTCCCGACGCGAGCTCGCCGCGAGCCACCCAAAGGCCAGAAGAAAGGTCATTTCATCGAGTAATGGGCGAAGGCTCCTTCCTCTCCGCCTTACCCATGCTGTGCGAGCCCGGCTGGGCTGCAACCCCGCCGCCGCCGCTCCTTCCTCAGCCTCCCGGGGCTCGCGCTCTAGCAGCCGCCAGCTCAGGCGGACTCGGCAGCTCCCATCAGCACTCGCACGGCGCGATTCGGGCAGGAGGTCGGGCTCGCTCCGTGGCGGTGGCGGCGGCGGCGCCACCGCCACAGAGCGAGCCCGACTCCTCCTGCCCGAATCGCGCCGTGCGGTGCTGATGGGGAGCTGCCGAGTCCGCCTGAGCTTGGCGGCTGCTAGAGCGCGAGCCCGGGAGGCTGAGGAAGGAGCGGCGGCGGCGGGGTTGCAGCCCAGCCGGGCTCGCACAGCATGGGTAAGGCGGAGAGGAAGGAGCCGCTCCATTACTCGATGGAATGACCTTTCTTCTGGCCTTTGGGTGGCTCGCGGCGGCGGCTCGCGGTCGGGAAACCTCCTCCCTCAGCCGAGAAGGCTGGCGGCTCCCCTGCCCAGCCCTCTCACTGCACCACCAGGGCTTCCCCGCGCCAATGCACAGCCCGCCAAGTTTGCGCCGTCCGCCCACCAGACACGGGAATGGGGGCCGGCCTGGGGGCGACAAATCCCGCGAGACCTCGGCGGGCCCGCTCCCCGTCCCTCCCATGGGAGTCCGTTCGGTACCCCCTCCTGTGCGGGGTTCCCGAAGACGTAGACTCGAGTATAAGCCGAGGGGACGTTTTTCAGCACAAAAAACGTGCTGAAAAACTCGGCTTATACTCGAGTATAAACGGTAATTGATGTTGGAATAAGAAATTAGGAACTAAGGAAAATAAGAGGTGGAAGGTTAATTAAGTTAAAAAGTTTCAATGTAAAAATGGAATAAGCCGAAATACATTATTAATAATTTAAAAACATGATGGGGACTTTGAAAAATATAGTTAATAAGTGGATAAAAATCGGGGTTGCCTGGATACCATTGTGGAAAATATTGAATTGAAAATGAATACAATGATGAAAAGAGAATGGAAGGATGAGTAGAGGGAAGAAGGAGAAGAGAGGAAGGAGAGGAAGGAATAGAAGAAAGGGAAAAGGAGAGGAATGCTCCCCTCTGCTCCTCCCCACCCCACCCTGATCACTATGGCTCACTTTTCATAGGCTGGAAAAGGAGAAGGCCCCTCCATTGCTGAGCCACATGGCAGTTTCAGAAGAGGTCAGTTTTTTCTGAGACACCGGTCAGCAAAATCTTCCTGAGGCAATGCAGCATGTTTGCCTTATTTCCAAGGCTTTGGCAAAAAAGCAGTCCTGCTTGTAACTGTAGTCTTCTTAAGGCAAAGGTAGCAAGTCTGCCTTATTTCCAAGGCCCCACAAGCGCTGCTAAACTTTAGCAGCGCTTGTGGGGGTGAGCTGCTCTCCGTGCAGTTCCCTCTTGTACACTAAACTTCTTCTCCCCCCTCCAAAGCATTAACATAACAATCTCTTTCCCCTTCTCCATCTGGACAATAAAGGGCACAAAGTCTAATAACTTCTCCTGCAGTGAACCAAAAAAGGCTTCATGTTACAAGGTATGCTAATACTTTGCAAAGTAAGGCAAACTTGCTGGATCTCTCCCTCAAACTTAGTTGTTACTGTTATGTTACTGGAGAGGAAAAGAACTTCAGTTTACAAGAGGAAACTGCAGGCTCCGCAGCCCCATAAGAGCTGCTTTTTTTTTGCTAACGTTTAGCTGCAAAAGCCTTGGGAATAAGGCAGACCTGCTTTATTTGTCTTAGTTCGGTTTACAAAAAAGACTGCTTTTTTTTTTACCAAAGTTTAGCTGTGAATACCTTGGAAATAAGGCAAATTTGCTGCATTGTCTTAGGAATATTTCACAGTCATCTCAGAAAAGATGACTTTTAAGGGGCGTGCATAAGAGCATAAGGGGCGTGCATAAGAGCACAAAAGTGCCTACCGTTCCTGTCCTATTGTTCCCTTCATCATATCAAATTGATATAGTTGATGCATATTTTTATACATATATGTATATTTTCTTCAAAATATGTTGTTTTATCTATAACAATTGTTTGTGTATTTTGTCTGTTGTGACAAAAGAAATTAAAAAAAAAAAAGCCAGCCTCTTCTGGAACTCTGCCATGTGGCTCAGCAATGGAGTGGCCTTCTCATAACCCGGTCTCTGGAGAGCTTGGAAAGTAAGTGGGTCATCGGGGTGGGGTGAGGCCTTCAGAGGCTGGAGGAGAGGCAACCACTCCTGAGGCACCCATGAGCTTAACGACCAGCACATTCATTTTATGAATGCATGAGGGGGGAAGGCATGGGGACTCATTCATTCAACATGATCCAATTAACAAATCCTCAGGTTTCAAATGTAATTGGCAGGCTACATTACAGTCGTTACTAACTCGAGGATTACCTGTATCTACCAAATCAGCAAGTACCAAGCAAGTCCAGCCAATGATTAGCATAGTGATTCTAAGTGTAAGGTCCAATAATAATAAGTTTAAGCCAAACAAGAAACAAACAGAGGCTTGAGTAAAATAGCATTTAATCTTGATCAAGCTTAAATGGTTAGCTGTTTCAAACACATACAAGATACATGTAGGTAACAAACAAGAGAGAGAATGTGAACCCCTTTTATATTAGGAAAGTCATAAACCTCCAATTCTGGCATCTTTGATTTGTCCCTGGAATTTGGTTTGTGTATCCCCCCCAAAAAAACAGGGTAGAGCCTCTTAATGAGCATCATTAGAGTTATCTCTTCCTGATCATCTTCTTTGTGTTCACACTTGGCTATTTAGTCCCCTGGAGTGGACGGAACTCAAAAGATCAAAGATGAGATAGTTCTTAGGCAGGAGGGGGAGAGATAAGACTCTGATCAAAAGGTGGAACATATAGTTTGACAAATGCCAGATACTTCATAACAGACCCCAATAACAGTCCAGGAAGTTAGTCAATGTGGCATGTTTATGTTATAACTACTGTTGGAAGAAATATCCATCTGGGTTCAGTTCCAAGTGGGGACAAAGACACTGGAAACATGGAGGCTGCTTGGAAAGATGGTTTAATGGTGGTCAGGATCACATGGCTTGAGTTCCTGATCAGAAAAAGAGATGAGATCCTGTGCACTCCCTAGCTTTATGCTTTTTTCTGAGCTTTGAATTTCCTGGGGCACAGGAAGAGTATCCTGATTGGCTGTCAGACTCCCAGGTGATCTAGGGGTTTTGGTTAACATTGTAGGTTGTCCCTCAAGCTTGCCTGAGCCTTGCCATGTGGTGAGTTTCTGTTGCTAGATGGGTCCTATTATGTTGCAGATGATGATGGCCCATTGACAAAGGTGGGGAGAATGAGTTTCTACCTCTGACCCATTGACAAAGGTGGGGGGAGTGAGTTTCTGTCTCTGACCCATTGACAAAGGTGGGGGGAATCAGGAAGCTGCTTTGTCTTTAAAACATGTTTCTCCATTTCTCATCCAGGGAAATATATTCTGCCTTTTTAAATATTTTCTAAAATATTTCATTCTTCTAGGAGGGGGGTGGGTGCTAAATTCCTACACTACAAAGGGCATAATATATATGTCAGTGCCACAGGAAACAAATATTTACAGCATGCAGGTATACAAAGACATCATATATCATACAATGCAGGAAACAATTAGCAGGTTTCTACTAATTCTAGTATTTCAGTATATCAGTATACTGTATTCAGTATATCAGTATACTGTGTACTATATTTCAGTATATTACATAAGAAACTAGAGAAAACATCTCAAATGGGTCCCTCCCTAATTACTGTTATAGCTATTCTAATAAAGCTAGTTTTAGACCTATGACATAGTTGCTTAGTCTGGTCTGATTATAGGGCTGATTATGATATTTTTGTTAATGTGGCTTATATCAAGTTTGGATCTTTCCTTTTTTTATGAAAGTGGGATAAGCTAAACTACCTACCTGACAAATTTACTTAAGAATTGGATAGCAACTTGAATCTTGATCTGTGTGATCAAAAACTGAAATCTGAACATTAAATTTGCATAACTACATAGCTACCCAAATTTTCCATAACTGCTACATTATATGAAAGGTTTTTTTAATGAACGAAATCTGTTCTGAGCTTGTCATGTATCACTTGTGATAATATTTAAGGTGGACAAATCTTTTCTAAATTTCCCATAATTCATAGATTTGCTAGTTTATAATGAAAACATGACCCACCTAGTTAATCAAGGGCTTCCAGGAGGTGGCATGTGGTAGTTGGGTTCAAGTTGTAGTTAATACCACTTAAATACAGGAGGCCACCCTTGGACTCAAAACAATATTGAATACTGTTGGAATACCATGTTCATGTATTTTGTACAACTATAGCATTATTCAATAGAGAGAGATATTCTTCAACCGGTACCTGGCAAATGATCTGAGGTCTGTCATTATTCCTTTTTAACCATCTGCATGAAATAACTGGATGAGGTCATTTTACTGCAGAGGATGTGGTTTCATCAATTTGCTGTTGAATTGTTTGTTGGACATACTCAGCTATATATCTCCATCCCTGACCAGAATCTGTTGCAATGCTGACCCTGAAGGCTGTGAGGGTGTGAATGGGGAAGAACCAACTCAGTCCTAGACGATTGAATTGGCCTTGAATTTATGACCTCAACCCCACATCTCACAGCTGGGTCTACTGATGTGTTATCTTTGATTGCAGAAGCAAGTGTGCTACTCACCAATCAGAACAAGTATGCAATTGGGTGGGTCCTCCTCAGTGGTGGAATTCATTTTTTTTACCACTGGTTCTGTGGGCATGGCTTGGTAGGCATGGCAGGGGAAGGATACTGCAAAATTTCCATTCCCATCCCACTCCAGGGGAAGGATACTGCAAAAATCCCCATTCCCTCCCCATTTCTGGGGGAAGGATATTGGAGAATCTCTATTCCCACCCCACTCTGGGGCCAGCCAGAGGTTGTATTTGCCAGTTCTCCAAACTACTCAAAATTTCTGCGACCAGTTCTCCAGAACCTGTCAGAACCTGCTGAATTCCACCCCTGGTCCTCCTGGATTCATGGCTCATCCTTCAGGAGCAAGAGGTAACTGTGGCTAAGGGGGCGGGGCTATGTACAGATTTAACTTTTATGCAATTGCACCCAGTTTTGTATCAGAAGGGCTTGCTCACAGTGATTCACACATTGGCCTACTTCCTGGTTAGTTTATTGCCATGAACTTTACATGGAGCTGCCCTAGAAGATCACCCAGAAGTTACAGCTGGTCCAGAATGCAGCGGCACCTGCAGTATTGGGCACCCCTCATTTTGCCTATATTACACCTCTAATATGTGATCTGCATTGGCTCCCAGGGTTTTTTTTGTCAGGTATAATTTAAAGTACTGGTTATTATTTTTAAAATCCATATCTGATATTGGGCCAGATTATTTGTGGGATTGCCTTTCCCTGAAGATTCCCTCCCCTGTTCCACCAGATCAGATAATGAGGACACACACTAGCTCCCTTTCCCTAAATGTAACTTTACGTTTACAAGTCCACAAAGGAAGTGGACTTTTTCTGTAGTAGCCCATGTGTCCTTCCCCAAGACATCTGGCAAGTTGCCACCCATTTAGCCTTCTGGAAGACCATAAAGAGTTGACTCTTTTCTCCCAAGCAATGGGATAGGATGAGAACCTGAAGTTGGTTGTGTTGGTTGCATTGGAGAGTTGCGACCTTTTTGGTTTTATTGTTCTTGCATTTATTGCTGTGACCTCCCAGAGTTATATCTTTTAAGATGGGCAGGCATATAAGTCAAATAAATAAAATAAGATTTCTGTAATTTAGTCATACAAAAATGCTTATCGTGTTTGTTTTTCTCTTCAGGTATATATTGTAGAAGAAACTATTGAATGACATTGGTAATTGCAACCATTGAAAATAAATGGCATAGAATTTGTCACATCTCTTCTAGAGAAGATGGACCCATTAGATTTTCTGATTTCTTAAGAAACAACACAACTGCCATCTTAAAATGGCAGCTCAGAGGATTCGTGCTGCTAATGCCAGTTGCCTCTCACGATGCAAATCTGAGGGGATGCTGATAGACCTGAATGAAGAATTCTCAGAAACCAGTTTCAGTTCTGTCAAAGGTGAGGTGTTTTGGTTGGGGTTTTTTTTTTTTGGTTAAAAATAGATCCTATGACATTCAATCAGAATGAAAATGCTGGGAAGAGAGTAGATTACTACACACATATTACAGATTCTACAGATCGTACTATAGATTGTTTATGATCACTTAGAAACCAAATTATAACTTTGGCACTATAATTTGCCCACTTCCTACCCTTTAGAAGATGAGTCCTCAGGGCATGTTAATTGTGAATAAGAAGGAAAAATCTGTAGTAATTAAAAAGATGTTTAGATGGTACCCCAACCACTTAGGTTCTGGAGCTGTCTCAACTAAATAAAGACAGACTAAAGCAGTGGTAGTCAACCTGGTCCCTACCACCCACTAGTGGGCTTTCCAACTTTCATGGTGGGCGGTAGGGCTTTTGTCCGATACTGAAGCACTTTTCTTTTTTTAAAAAGTTTTTTATTTTCCCTAATAATTCCCACAATTTGACCAGTGTACAGTACAATCACTTATCCAACAATCGATCCTATACTCAAATTATGCTCAATCAGGCCTGCTCTGTCGCCACTCCCTCCCTTAATCCTTTCTACCCTTCTCATCCTTCTTCTACTTTCCCCACCATCCTCCTCCTCACTTTCCTACTCCCCCTCCTCCTTCCTACTTCTCACTTCCATCCTTTCTAACCCTCTATCTTTCCCTCCTCCTCCTCCTCCTCCTATCCTTTCTTTCCCCTCCCTTCTCTCCTACCTACCTGCCTACCTACTTTCTTCCTTCTTTCTTCCTCTTTCTTTACCCTTTCCCTTCCGGAGTGGTTACCGAGCAGCCCCAACTTTACACCATTCCAACTTATTTAATTCTACCATTATTCCTGTACAATGGCAATCAATCAATTTATAATCTTCCCCCTCCACCCCATTTCCCCCCCCTCCACCCCCCGAGACTTCCCAGAACAGAATACAGGGTATAGTAACTAACAAACATAAACTAAAATATAACATAAAACATAATCCATTTCATACCATCACACTATCAATTCCCTTCTTTCTTAAACTCTAATACATAGCAAATCCTAACCACTCAAAAACTAATTGGTATTTTTTAATCTGATACTTATTTTGAATATAATCAATCCACTTTCTCCATTCCAAAATATATTTTTCGTGTGTACAGTCTTTCAAGTAGGCAGAATTTTTTGCCATTTCTGCTAAATTTGATACTTTACTAATCCATTCTCCAATTGTAGGTAAGTCTTCTTTCTTCCAATATTGTGCAATCAATAATCTTGCAGCAGTTATTAAATTCAAAATCAATTTTGTCTCTATAACAGTACAATCTGGAATTATTCCTAATAAAAAGAACTGTGGAACAAACTTGATCTTCTTTTTCAAAATGTTCTGCATAATCCACCATATTTTAATCCAAAAAGCTTTAACTTTTTTGCAAGTCCACCGTATATGATAATAAGTAGCATCCTCACAATCACATCTCCAACATTTTGCTTTCACATTTGGATACATACACGACAGTTTTTTTCGGATTTAAATGCCATCTATAAAACATTTTATAAAAATTTTCTCTTAAATTTTGTGCTTGCGTAAATTTAACATTCCTCACCCAAATTTTTTCCCATGTTTCTAACATTATAGGTTGTTGAAAATTTTGTGCCCCTTACCATACAATCTTTAACCAATTCCATTTCTGAATCAATTTCTACCAATACGTTATATAATCTCTTTATATGCTGTTGACCTTGATCTTTTATTTGTTTTACCAAGTTATCATCACTTTGCCTAATACCAATTTTCTGATCTATTTTCCCTCTAGATTGCAATTGTCCATACTGGAACCACGTATAGTTTCTCCCTTCATCCCTCAATTTCTCCCTAGATTTTAATTGTAATTCCCCCTTTTCCATAATCAAAAGCTCTTTGTAAGTAATAACCTCCATTTTTTGTAATATATTTATATTCTTTATCATATGTCTGGTATGATACCATACTGGTATCTTACCATCTAACTTATATTGGTATTTTTTTCCAAACCCTCAACAAAGCACTTCTGACCATATTATTCTTAAATATCTTTTCTTATCATATAATACATATGCATGCCAACCATATAACAAACCATAATCTTCTATATTCAAAACCCCTTCCTCTGTTAAATTAATCCAATCAGAAATTAAAGATAAAGCAACTGCATCATAATACAATTTCAAATTAGACATTTTTAAACCCCCTCTTTCTCTAACGTCTTGCATTATTTTTAACTTTATTCTCGGTTTTTTACCCTTCCATACAAAATTACTAATCCCTTTTTGCCATTCCTGTAAATTTGCATCTTTCTTCAATATTGGAATCATTTGAAACAAAAATAAAAATCTAGGCAAAACGTTCATTTTTATAGCTGCCACTCTTCCCAACAATGATAATTGTAACTTCTTCCAATTCTCCATTTCTTTAATTACTTTTTCCCACAATACCTCATAGTTATTTTTATATAACTTTACATTCGATGCTGTAATATATACTTAGGTATTTGACTTTTTTAACTACTTCATATCCAGTTATTCTTTCTAGTTCTTCTTTCTGATGTGTATTCATATTTTTAATTATCATTTTTGTCTTCTGTTGATTCACTTTAAACCCAGATACCTTACTATACTGATCAATTGTCTCCTTTAGATATACGGCTGAATGTATTAGTTGAGATAAAGTAACAACCAGGTCATCTGCAAACGCTCTTAATTTATAATCTTGATTTTTAATTCTAATTCCTTTTATTCGATCTAAACCATGTATATTGCTCAATAATATTTCCAAAGTTAAAATGATTAATAATGGTGACAAGGGACATCTTTGTCTAGTCCCGTTCTCAATCTTGAAGGATTCTGTTAATCCACCATTTACTATTATTTGATCTGTTTGCTTTCGATATATAGCCTTAATTGTTTCAATAAAATAATCCCCAAATTGCATTTTTTCTATTACTTTAAACAAAAACTGCCAATCCAATCTATCAAAAGCTTTTTCCACATCCAAAAAGAAGAGTGCTGCTGAGACCCGGCTGTTTCTTTCCAAATATTGAAGTAAATTTACAATTTGTCTCATATTATATCTCATCTGCCTCCCCTTAATAAATCCTGTTTGATCATTGTGTATTATTTGAGTCATCAGTGGCATCAATCTATTCGCTAATATCTTAGCAAATATCTTATAATCAGTATTTAAAAGCGATATTGGCCTATAATTCTCTGGTTTAACACCATCTCGATCTTCTTTAGGTATTAATGAAATAAAAGCTGTCCTCTATGAAGGAGGAACTTCTCCTCCCCTTTGTATTCTGTTAAATAACTCCTTAAGTGGTTCAATCATCTCATTTTGTAAATTTTTATAATAAGTAGTTGTCAAACCATCTGTACCTGGTGCTTTATTCGCTTTAAGCTGCTTAATTGCAAACACTATTTCCTCTGAAGTAATTAATTGGTTCAACTCTTCCCTTTGATCTGCTGTAATTTCTAAGATACCGTGGTCTTGTAAATATCTTTATCTTGTAAATATCTTTATCATTAATCACATCTCTAGCATATAACTTAGTATAATATTCTAAAAAAGCTTTTTTAATCAAGTTTTGCTGATATACTTCCTTACCTCTATATTCTATTTTATCAATTATACGTCATTTCTGTTTCTTTCTTAATAAATATGCTAACCACCTTCCAGGTTTATTAGCATTATTTAAACAAATTATGCTTTGCATATTGTAAATTAGTTGCCACCTGATCTGCCATTAACATATTAAATTGACCTCTTAATATATTTATTGACTCTTTTATTTTACTGTCTCCTGAATTACATACCAATAACTGCTCCTTCCTTTTAATTTCCTCTTCTAATTCCTTTCGCTTTTTCTGCAATCTATTTCTATATTTATTATTCATATCCAATAAAATTCCCCTCATATAAGCCTTGGTGGCATCCCAAACTATCTCTATAGGTGTCTCCTTATCCATATTCAAAGAAAGAAATTCCTTCATTTGAGTTTTACATTCATTTACATTTTGTTCATATTTAAACAAATTCTCATTCATCCTCCACGACCTCCTGGCCTCCTTTTCCCGATCTAGCTCAATCCAAACCGGGCTGTGATCAGACAAAATTCTAGAACAAATTTTAGTCTTTTTCACTCTGAAAAACAAATCATTAGTAATTAAAATAAAATCGATCCTAGAAAATGATTGATGTCTATCAGAAAAAAAGGTAAAATCTCTCTCTTTTTCATTACGTTCTCGCCATACATCTCTCAGTTCTAAATCTTCCATCAAATCAAAGAAGGCCTTTGGCAATTTAATATGATTGGAAATATTTCTAAGACTTCTTTTATCTTTCTGGATAGCCATCACTCCATTCCAATCACCCATTAATATGTGAGTTTTATAGCCCCAGGATGTTATTCTTTTATGTAAAAACTTATAAAACTTTTCTTGTTGTTGATTTGGTGCATAAACTCCTATTAAAAGTATCTTTCTCCCCTCCAATAAAAGTTCGATAGCGATATATCTTCCTTGATTATCCGCCTCAATTAGTGTTGCAGATAAATTATTCTTTATATAAACAACTAGTCCATTCTTCTTTTCTGTAGCAGATGCAACAAAATGTGTTCCCAATTTTGAATTTATCAAATATTTCTGGTCTAATGTTCTAATATGTGTTTCTTGTACACATACAATGTCATTTTTAAATTGCTTCAAATAATGAAATATCTTTCTTCTCTTTTGTGGTGAGTTTAATCCATTAACATTCCATGATAAAAGTCTAATTGCCATTATTGGCGATCAGAAACTTTTGAAGCACCAGCTTCAAAAAAAATCATATCTTTCTTTGGGCCTTGCTCCTCCCACTGTTTCCATCTTGGTAGTAGCAGATTGAGCCTGTTGAGCCTTATTGTTCCTTGCGTTTGACAGCCGCTCTTTTCATCCTTGGCTCTTTTGGAATCTCTGATCCCATCTTAGACACATCCAACACTTGTAAAAGGTCTTCTTCCATTACTATCACTTCTTTTTCTTTAATTTCACCTTCCTTTCTCCTACCATCCGGAGATGGTGGACTTCCAGCTTTGAACACATAAGCATAAAATTCTCGTGCTTTACCGACTGTATTAAGACGATGTGCTTTCCCTTCATAGTAAACTATTATACCAGTTGGGATGTCCCATCTGTATTCAATCTGACGTTTTTTAAGTTCGTTCACCAAAAAGGCAAATTCCTTCCTACCTCTCAACATTTTGGGGGGAATTTCCTTTAGTATTAAAATATCTTGACCAGCCGCTTGAATCTTGTCTCCTTTAAAAGAAGCTTGTAAAATCTAATTTCTCACTGTTCTAGTAGTAAAATAAATGACAATGTCTCTCGGAAGATTTCTTTGTCTTGCTATCCAGGAATTCACACAATAAATTTTGTCAATATGAAGAGCCACATCTACTGGGCAAACTGCCAAAATCTCCGCAAAGGCCTCAGAAAAAATTTGCTTCAAATTCTCTTGTTTATTCTCTTTTAGGCCCCGTATTCTTAAAGCAAATTCCATGGCTCTATATTGTACTAAAACAATTTCATCATCTGCTTTATCCATTTTACTTTGAGCTACCTCAATCTTATTTTCCAATTTTAAATTAACTTTCTTTATTTCTTCTACTTCCTGCCAAACCCTGTACAGCTGAGGCTAAACCTTCCCTAACTTCTTTATTTCCAATTTGAATTTCTAACATCTGTTTTTTCATCTCTGACATTTCTTCTGTAATTAATTTAAACTTATCTTCTATCTGAGAGGTTTGCAAATTCATAGCATCATTAAGGGATTCTCTCATAAAATCTTTCAAATTATCCTGAAGTGCTTCCAAATTTAATGATTTTGTATCTGCTGTATGTGCTGGAGAAACTCCTGGTGTAGATGTTCCTGGGTTTTTTGTTACAGTTGTCTTTAATTTTTTTGTTGCCATCTCTTAAAGTTTCTCTTTAACTTAATGTTACTTATAAATCTTCTAAGTTTTTTAAAGAAACAGTCTCAATGTCTCTTCCCCCTTCTTGTTACAATGTTTTAAAAAGTCTCCAGCAATTCTTCAGCAATACACAGCAGACAGTGAGAATTCTCACACTTTCGTTTTCAACTGGTTAGCTCGTTAAAGAACATTTTCGCTTTGAAGTCAGCTCCAAAACTTAGAAAAAAAATAACAGGGAATTGATTTAATTACTTGCTTTTGTAGTTAGAGTTCTCCCGTTTCTGTTCAGTCCGGTATTTTCTTCTTTAAGCTAAAAGGTCCCGGCATTGGTCGTGGCAATTAGGTCTGCCGAAGCAGGAAAAAAGCTTCGGATCTGGAGCGCTTTGAAGTTCTGAGGGGGCTTAACCCTTCAAGCCCCCTGGTGTCTTCCAGGAGTTCTAGGGAAGCTCTACCTCTGCCTCTTTCGTTCACCTCCTCTTCTTTGCCCGAAGAGGGGGAATTTCGAACTGCCCGGTAGCTGATTGTCGCTGTCCTAGCAGTCCAACACGATCCAGAGGTTGTGATCAAAAAGATCACCTCCATTGCCATTACAAATTGTGCATAATTTTCCAAGTGAAAAATCTTGTACTCCTATTCAGAAGTCACAATACTCCTACTGAATTCAGTGAATAGTTGAGTAATATCTAATGACTAGATAATCTTCTGTAATTCCTTGTACAATAAGAATTCCTTCACAATTAATAAAAATGATTATATAGTATAAAGTATCTTTAGGAAATTGCATGCTTGCTTCTAAACCCCAGTGAAGAAAATTGTAGATAATAATCATATGGTTATAAAATCCCAAGGTTTGGGGGCTAATTTGCATTTTATTTTGCGGGGGATACATTTTGAAAAAAGGGGGGAAACTAGACAGAATAGTGACAAATGTTAATTTAAGTTAGGTAAAAATTAATGTAATTATCCTTGTATATATCTTTTGTAATCTAATATCAAGTACAATTTAATGATAGTCTTGAGAGGGATTTTGGGAAGTACAGTACATCCAAGTTTTTCAAGGTTCACATGAAGCCTTTGAGTCTTCAGTTTTGCATCCTAATTTAATAGTACTTCATTGTTTGATGTAACTTGTGTAATATTATTGATTATGTCATTTGCCATTCCTTATTTTTAGTGCACTATTTTCTTTGTAGTGCCTTCTCCTGGTACCTTGATGACAGATAGTCTTACATCATTGGGAACGGCAAAAGAAGTTGTAGCTATTAAAGACTATTGTCCAAACAACTTTACTACATTGAAGTTTTCTAAGGGGGACCATCTCTATATCTTAGATACCTCAGGAGGTGAGTGGTGGTATGCCCACAATACCACAGAAATGGGCTATATTCCATCCTCCTTTGTGCAGCCCATAAACTACTGGAACTCTTCATTAAGTGACAGTGGAATGTTAGACTATCTCCTTGAAAGTTCTGATGAAGGAGCAAAAGAGTTGGATCTGCTTGGAGACTGGTCAGATGCAAAGTGGAACTTAGCTAAAAACAATCCTTTTTTGAACAGCATTGAAACTCCTAACCATTTTCTGAATGGAAATATGAAAGAAATGTCAGAAAAAAGCAAAGAGGGCTCTCCCCAAATCACAATGGATTTGTTACTCTTTGATACAGTGCCTACATTTACAGGGTCAAGTTCTGCAGCAAATAACAGTGCAGATAATAATCTTGACAAAGTGCCATCAGTTAATGGATTTGATTTTGAGCAAGCAAACAGACGAGACAATCCTTTTTTTAGAAGCAAGCGCTCATACAGTTTATCAGAGCTCTCTATACTTCAGGCAAAATCAGAAAATCCATCTTCATCAGGTTTCTTTACTGGACTGAAATCTCCTACCCCAGAGCAATTCCAAAGTAGAGAAGATTTCAGGGTTGCATGGCTAAGTCATCGGAAACTAGCAAGATCATGCCATGATTTGGATTTGCTGGGTCAGAACCCTGGTTGGGGTCAGACACAACCTGTGGAGACCAACATAGTTTGCAAACTGGATAGTTCAGGTGGTGCAGTTCAGCTTCCAGATACAAATATTAATATTCATGTACCTGAAGGACATGTGGCTGATGGAGATGCACAACAGATCTCTATGAAAGCTCTATTGGATCCACCACTGGAACTCAACAATGACAAATGCAGTACGATAAGTCCTGTGCTAGAAATTAAGCTGAGCAACATGGAAATCAGAACACCCATTATATTGGAAATGAAAATTTCAGCAAAATTTAACAATGACATTGTGAGCAAGAATTTAGTAGCTTTAAGGTGCCTGAGGAGTGATGTGAAGGAAGGCCCATATACTCCAATGGCGCTAACTTACTGTTATGGAGGCACAATCCAGGTTCAGTTGGAGAACCTGGAGCCCTGCATGTATATAGCTACTGTAGCCCAAGGACAGAACATTTCATATCCTTACACGGTTTGGGATTATATCAGTAAAAAAATTACAATTGGGGTCTATGGTCCAAAACACATACATCCTTCATTTAAAACTGTAGTTGCTGTATTTGGACATGACTGTGCCCCGAAGAATCTTATAGTGAATGAAGTTACACATCAAGTACATAGTGCAGCACCTGTAATGCTGCATTTGTGGGGAAAGCACCAGTTCTTCTTACTAAGGCTACAAGACTTAAAACTTTGTATGTTTTCAAATGTGCCTAATTATGAGGTGAAAGCCAGTGAGCAGGCAAAAATGGTGAGAGGATTCCAAATGAAACTTGGCAAAGTCAGTCGCCTCATTTTCCCCATCATATCACATGATCCTAATGAGCTGTCTGATTTTACTTTAAGACTACAAGTCAAAGATAACAAAGATATTATGCTTGCTCAGTTCTGTGTACAGACACCTCAGCCACCTCTTAAAAATGCTGCTAGGTGCACTGGACAGCGAAGGTTTCTGAAAAAAAATGAAATTGGGAAAATAATATTGTCTCCTCTTGCGACCACCAGCAAACATCCTGTTTTCCAAGATCGGACTGTCACTGGTTTAAAATATGGCAAAATGCTGAAAACAGTAGTGAGGCAAAATAAGAACCATTATCTCTTGGAGTATAAGAAAGGAGATGCTATAGCTTTGCTAAGTGAAGAGAAAATCAGATTGAAAGGTCAGCTCTGGACCAAGGAATGGTACATTGGATACTATCATGGTAAAATTGGGCTAGTCCATACTAAAAATGTTTTAATTGTTGGAAAAGTCAAACCAAATTATTTCTTTGGACCTGAGCTTACTACAAGTATGTTGCTGGAGCAAATTCTAAGACCTTGCAAATTTCTTACCTATATTTATGCTTCAGTAAGGACTTTACTGATGGAAAATATTAGCAGCTGGCGTGCCTTTGCAGATGCTCTAGGATATGAGAACTTGCCACTTGCTTTTTTCTGTCGAGCAGAATTGGACAGTGAGCCAGAATGTGTTGCTTCTGTGTTGGAGAAATTGAAAGAGGACTGTAATAATTCAGAAAGTAAAGATAAGAAATCTTTCCAGAAGGAACTTATGTTGGTAAGTATTTTCACTGCTCATTGTTTTAGCTTCTTGTTGGTGAACTTGGTACAGTTAAAGAATGTAGTGTCTAGGTAGTGTGTCTAGGTAGTGTTTAACTATGTATAAAGGTCTAGCAACCAAGGCAGTACCTATTGCTTGCTTCTAAAACAATTCAACTAAAAAGAACAGTTTTTTTAAAAGAACATATTAAGCATTTGGTTATACTTTTCTGCCAACCTAGCAGTTCATTTTGCCAACCTAGCAGTTCAAAAGCACGTAAAAATGCAAGTAGAAAAATAGGGACCAACTTTGGTGGGAAGGTAACAGCGTTCCATGCGCCTTTGGCATTTAGTCATGCCAGCCACATGAACACGGAGATGTCTTCAGACAGTGCTGGCTCTTCAGCTTTGAAACGGAGATGAGCATTGCCCCCTAGAGTCAGGAACAGTTAGCACATATGTATTCAGCCACAGCCAGATTGGCTTCTGCTAGAGATACTTTAATAGAGGATTCTTGGACTGGGAAGGAAGTTGGATTAGGTGACCTCCAAAGTATTATCTAGCCTTTAAATTCTTAGTACAGAAAGGCAAACAGGATTAACAGGAATTGGATTAATGTCATGATTGAAATTCAGCAACAGAAGAATATATTTTATTTAGAAGAAATATAAACAATCAAAAGAATTGCATTGTTTGTTAACATACAAAGGAATAAATTTGGTAGCATGTAGAGAGCATTTGGGTTAAGCAAAGCAATATTAGTGTCTATAATTGCCCACTTGATAAGAAAATGCTGATGGTGATTTGTAAGCGCAGCTTGCCAATTTTTCAAAAAGGCATAATATTGTAAAGGGACTTCAAATGACCCTGCTATCTGTTGAGAGACAAAATTCTGTTAAGCATTTTCAGACTTGTCTTTCCTACTCAGAAGATGAAAGAAAAAACAAGGAACGGCTATCCTTGTCTTGATCCTAACTAATAGAAAAACGTAGCTGAGGAAAATGAAGATGTAATGCAAAAACTAATGCATTAGTTTTAATCAAACTTATCTTGGACAAAAGCACATTTTAATAAAGTTAGTAGAATTACCAATAGCAATAGCACTTAGACTTATATATCACTTCACAGTGCTTTACAGCCCTCTCTAAACGGTTTACAGAGCATATTGCCCCCAACAATCTGGGTGCTCATTTTATTAATCTCGGAAGGCTGAGTCAACCTTGAGCTGCTCAGAATCGTATTCCTGGAGTGAGCAGTGAGTTAGTGCTTCAGTATTGCATTTTTTCCTTCCAATTCCCTGCCAGCCTTTGCTCAGAGAGCTCCACCACCACTAGTTAAAAAGCAGAGAATTTTCCAAATATTCATCCAAATATAATTTAAATTAGTCATTTCTTTTTTTTTTCCATTAAAAAAGTTTTATTTTTACAATCATGTCAAACAACTCATTCAATATACAGTTATATACAATTAGTCTGGCCTGCCCAGTCACCACCCCCCTTTTTAACACTCTTCCCTCTTCTACCTTCTTTTACTTTCCAGACCTTCCTCTCCTTCTCTTATCTACATCCTCTCCTCCCTCCACCCTACACCTTCCTTCTCCCTCTTCTACCCCTCTTCCTTCCTCTTCTCCTCTTTCCTACCTCCTACTCTCTCTTTTCTCCCTCCCCACCGTTCTAAAATGGTAATTGGGCAGACCTGACCCTACATTAATTATATTTATACATCTTCAATAATCCCTGTACATTAACCATCACTCCATCTCTAGCCTCAACCCCCCAATTCCCTCCCCTTACCCCCACCCCCACCCCGACTTCCCAGAACAAAATGCAGGGTATCAAAACTAACAATCATAATCTAAAATAATTCCTAAATTATAATCTCTAGTCTCTCCACACTTAATCACACTCTCAATTCCCCTCTCCTTCAGAAATATATCTAATACAAAATATTTCCTAAATTTACTCATATGCTATTCGATATTTTTTTATCTGATACTTATTTTGAATATAATCAATCCACATTTTCCATTCTAAAATATATTTTTCTTGTGTATAGTCTAATTTTCCCCCTCCATGAAATGACTAATTTAAATTACATCCAAATATAATTTAAATTAGTCATTTCATGGAGGGGGAAAATTAGAAACAAAAGATAGACAGAGCACATGAATGTACCAGACTTCTGTCAGCAAAACAGAGATTTACTCTGCCAATCACTTGTTTACAATGTTTTTATACAGAAGCTTCTCATAATAAATTTGGGTCATAAACGTATTTTTTCTCTTGAGAAAAGCAAATTACATTTTATCAGATTTAGAAAATTAGATCCATCCTAGATGTAGGTTGTTTTTGATTTACACACATGGAATCACCAAAATAACTTTAAGGAATAAAATTATGTGAAAATTGTGAATTGAAATTTGATTGTGCATCCAACACTGTGAGCTATATTTAATTGTAAACTGCTTCAAGTTTTGTTTAATGGGAATAAATATTTTAAATAAAAGTATCCAGGTCTGTTAGAGAAATACTGTATAGATTCAAAATCAATGCCAACAAGAATTGTATCAGACTTTACACATGTTGCGTGGACCTCACCTGATTCTAAGGATAAGCTATAAGCGCTGCAAGTGACCTTGACCAGGGAATGATTCCACTATTAAACCAACCCTTGACCATCTAGCTGCTGTTTTGATTCCTCCAGTAAAAATGCACCACTTCCTAAGTTAGTTTAATAGCTACTATCATTAGAAAACATTCTCTGATGTGTATCCAAAATCTCCTTGCTTGTGATTTAAATCCACTATTTCTTGTCCTCTCATCCGGGACAACTCTAAACATTTCTACCCAAACTTTAACTTTGCCAAACTATATTATGCAGGCTTGGTTTACTAAAGTTTGCACCAATCAGCTGTCTTTTCTAAAGTAAATTATTTATTTTTCAGTAATACGTGACTACCATTCCTAGAATCTTCATATTTTTTGCTATTCATATAATTTTTTAAAAGTACATTTGCATAGAAAACAGGTGTGTATAGATGTATCTTGCCAATTACTAAACTACAGCAAATTCTTCAGAACATTAATGACTAATCTTGTGGTTTTTTTCCCTCAGGCATTATTGAAAATGGACCATCAAGGCTTAGTCGTCAAGCTAATTCAGGATTTTGTTCTTCTGACTACAGCTGTAGAAGTGTCTCAGCGCTGGAGAGAACTTGCTGAGAAATTGGCTAAAGTTTCTAAGCAACAAATGGATGCCTATGAAGCTCCCCATCAGGATAAGAATGGTACAGTAGATAGTGAGGTAAAAAAAATACATTGTGTTCCGGCCATCCTAGAAGACCAAATTAACTCAGTAACTTGGAAAATGAGTTTCATGCTATGTTCAACATATTTTTCCCTCTCTTAAATAAAGACAGCCAACCTAAGTACCTGTACCTGCATGTCTTCTCCAGGCACTGAGTCAGTATCTCCTATACTGTATTTCCTATATGTCGTGTCCCACTCCTCCGCTGACGGCCGGGTCAGGGAAATCCGAATCAGGCGTGCCTCTGCAGCTCTGCCAAAGTCCTAGCAAAGTCCTCAGGGCAGGCAGGAGACCAGAAAGTGACTTCAGCAAGCTATGTTTAGACTTTGCCTGACTCAGAGAATGCCAGAAAGCAGATCCTTTATATAGGCCACGGGATGTGGCTCCATGACTCAGCACTTATCCAGGCCTGCCCCTCCCTTCCTTCTGTTGCCTCCGCCTATCAAGTCTTCTGACGCGAGGGTCACTCCAGTCGGCAGCTGTTGGCAATAGACCTCCCTCAGGCTCACATGCTGTGGAGGAGGGGGAGGGGTCTAGTTGCTCCGTTTGCCTGGGCATGGAGCCAGAGCTGGGGGCTGGAGATATTTCCTCCTCTTCAGACTGTCTGGGCATGGAGCCAGGGCTGGAGCCGGGAGGCATACTAAAATATTCCTCCGTGTTCGGAAGTAGATAAGAAGGCCCCGGCTGTGGTGAGATTGGGCGAGACACAACACTATCCCTCACCGCAGGGCCCTTCCCCCGGGGCTGACGATCGGGATGCGGTCGGGCCGGGTTCTGCTCGTGGAAGGCCCGCACCAGGTCCGGGGCGTGGACGTTGGAGGCGTCGACCCAGGTGAACTCGGTCCCATACCCCTGCCACGCAACCAGGTATTGGAAACGCCCCTTCAGCCAGCGGGAGTCGCGTATGCTGTGCACCTCGTACTCCTCCGCCCCGTCCTCGTCGACAGCGCCGGGCAGCGCCGGGCGCTGGAGGGGAGACGGCGGGGCCTCAGGGACCAGCAAGGACCGGTGGAAGACGGGATGGATCCGCATGGAACGCGGCAGGGTCAGCGGTAGGCCACGGATGTGGCTCCATGACTCAGCACTTATCCAGGCCTGCCCTCCTTCCTTCTGTTGCCTCCGCCTATCAAGTCTTCTGACGCGAGGGTCACTCCAGTCGGCAGCTGTTGGCAATAGACCTCCCTCAGGCTCACATGCTGTGGAGGAGGGGGAGGGGTCTAGTTGCTCCGTTTGCCTGGGCATGGAGCCAGAGCTGGGGGCTGGAGATATTTCCTCCTCTTCAGACTGTCTGGGCATGGAGCCAGGGCTGGAGCCGGGAGGCATACTAAAATATTCCTCCGTGTTCGGAAGTAGATAAGAAGGCCCCGGCTGTGGTGAGATTGGGCGAGACACAACACTATCCCTCACCGCAGGGCCCTTCCCCCGGGGCTGACGATCGGGATGCGGTCGGGCCGGGTTCTGCTCGTGGAAGGCCCGCACCAGGTCCGGGGCGTGGACGTTGGAGGCGTCGACCCAGGTGAACTCGGTCCCATACCCCTGCCACGCAACCAGGTATTGGAAACGCCCCTTCAGCCAGCGGGAGTCGCGTATGCTGTGCACCTCGTACTCCTCCGCCCCGTCCTCGTCGACAGCGCCGGGCAGCGCCGGGCGCTGGAGGGGAGACGGCGGGGCCTCAGGGACCAGCAAGGACCGGTGGAAGACGGGATGGATCCGCATGGAACGCGGCAGGGTCAGCCGGTAGGCCACCGGATTGATGACTGCCTCGACGGGGAAAGGACCGATGAACCGGTGGTCCAGTTTCTTCGCCAGCCGGTCGGACGGGAGATGCTTTGTGGAGAGCCACACGCGGTCTCCGACCACCAGTGGAGGTGTTGCCCGTCAAGAATGATCGGCGACCCGCTTGTAGTCCTCCTTCGCCCGATTCAGCTGCCGACGCACCATCTGCTGGACCGCGTGCAACTCGGAGAGAAAGGACTGTGTCTCGGGAACCGGGGAGTCCGGGGGCGCCAGAGGGAAGAGCCGCGGATGGTACCCCAAGTTGGCCAGGAACGGGGTGGTCTGGGTGGAGGTGTGTTGGGAGTTGTTGAAGGCGAACTCTGCCAGGGACAGGTAATCGGCCCAGTTGTCCTGCTGTTGGTTCACTAAGCATCGGAGGTACTGCTCCAGGACGCCGATGACCTTCTCCGTCCCGCCGTCGGTCTCCGGATGGTGTGCAACAGGCACACCTGCACCTCCAATGTGGCCATCAAGCTCTTCCAAAAGCGAGCCGTGAACTGCGCCCCACGATCCGACACCACCCTGTCCGGCAGACCATGGAGGTGGAAGACGTGCTGCAAGAAGAGACGGGCCGTCTTGGTGGCGGTGGGCAGCCCGCGGCACGGGATGAAGTGTGCCATCTTGGTGAGCATGTCCACCACCACCAGCACCGTGGTGAACCCCGAGGACGGCGGCAGGTCCGTCAGGAAGTCTATGGAAATCACCCCCCAGGATCTGTCAGGAGTCGGCAAGGGCTGGAGGAGACTGAGAGGGCCCCCCGTGGTGGCCTTGGCTTGCCGGCACGGCACGCAGGACATCACGTAGGCATGGACGTGATGCCGCACCCGGGGCCACCAGAAGGTCCGCGTCACCAGGTTGAGAGTCTTGAAAAACCCGAAATGGCCCACGGCAGGGTTGTCGTGGCACTGGGCCAGGATGAGGGACCGGAGCAGTCCCGTGGGCACATACAACCGCCCCCGGAACTTGAGTACGTCGTCTTCCAATGTCCACGGAGATGTGGGGCCCGCCTCCGCTCACCGCTGCTGAGACCAGGCGTCTTGGCGCTGCGCCTCTCACACCCGGGCCCGTAAGTCCACCGGTTCCCGGGCGGCGGCCAAGGCTTCCGTCGGCAGTACTGTCCGTGGAGAAAGAGGGTCTTGGGTGCTCTGGTACTCCGGCTTACGGGACAGGGCGTCCGCCCTCCGGTTGTGGCCGCTGGGGATATAGGTTACGTGGAAGTTGAACCGGGCAAAGAACAGCGACCACCGGATCTGCCGCTGGTTCAACTTCCGAGCCGTGGTGAGATGTTCGAGGTTCCAATGCTCCGTTCTGACCTCCACCTGATGCCGGGCCCCCTCCAGGTGGTGCCGCCATGCCTCGAACGCGGCCTTGATAGCCAGAAACTCCTTTTCCCAGATGGTATAGTTGCGCTCGGAAGGGTTGAGCTTCCGCGAGTAGTACACGCAGGGAAAAAGAGTGCCGCCATCCGCCGGGGCCTGTAGCAGCACCGCTCCGAGGGCGATGTTGGAGGCGTCCGTCTCCACCACGAAAGGCCGGTGCGGGTCGGGATGTCACAGGATGGGCTCCGTGACGAAAGCCTTTTTGAGAGCCGTGAAGGCTTCCTCCTGTGGGGGACCCCACCGGAACGGGATCTTCTTCTGGAGGAGCTGGGTGAGCGGAGCCGTCAGCGTGGCGAAGCCCAGGATGAAGGTCCGATAGTAATTGGCGAAGGCCAGCAGCCGCTGGACATCCTTCACCCAACGCGGGGCTTCCCAGCTGCTCAGGGCCTCCACCTTGCGCGGGTCCATGGCAATCCCCACGGGTGAGAGGATGTGCCCGAGGAACTCGATGGACGTCCGGAGGAAAAAGCACTTCTCCAGCTTGGCGTAGAGCTGGTGCTCCCGCAGGCGCTGCAGGACCAGGCGGAGGTGCTGGAGGTGACTTTCCCTGGACCGGGAGTAGACCAGGATGTCGTTCAGGTAGATCACTACGAACCGATCCAACATGTCCCGGAACACATCGTTCATAAAATGTTGGAAGACGGCGGGGGTGTTGGTCAGCCCGAACGGCATGACCGTGTACTCGTAGTGTCCGTTCCGGGTGCCAAATGCCGTCTTCCACTCGTCCCCTTCACGCATCCGCACCAGCTTGTAGGCCCCCCGAAGATCAAGCTTGGTAAAGATGGAGGCCTCCCGCAGCCGGTCCATCAGCTCCGGGATGAGCGGCAGGGAGTAGCGATTCCGCACCGTGATGGCGTTCAGCCGGCGGTAGTCGCAACACAGGCGCAAATCCCCCGTCTTCTTTTTCACGAAGAGGACCGGGGCCGACAGAGGGGACTTGGAAGGCCGGATGAACCTTCGGGCCAGATTTTTGTCCAGAAAGTCCCTGAGGGTGGCCAACTCGGGCTCAGACATGGAATACAGGCGTCCCGTTGGCAGCGGGGCGCCGGGCTGCAGGTCCACGGGGCAGTCGTAGGGCCGGTGCAGGGGCAAGCGGTCCGCCTCCTTTTCGCTGAAGACGTCAGCGAAGTCCTGCAGGTCAGGGGGCACAGCAACGGCCGGGGTGAAGACGTCCTGGCCGGCGCAGGTGTGGCGGATGTGATCGACACACTGCAGGCTGGGAAACGAGATGGCGTTCCGCGACCAGGCCACCTGAGGGTCGTGAGTCTGCAGCCAGGCCAGTCCGAGGATCACCGGGAAGTGGAGGTCCGCCGTCACGTAGAAGCGAATCGCCTCCTCGTGGTCCCCGATGGCGAGGCGCAAGGGCTGCGTGGCGAAGTTAATGGGTCCGGCCACCAGCTCCCTCCCGTCGATGGTCTCGACGCTCATCGGAGGGTCCACCAGTACCAAGGGGACCCCAAAATGGTCCCCGAAGGCCCGGTCCATAAAGTTCGTGGTGGCCCCCGAATCCACCAGCGCGTGCGCCGGGATCCCCTCCGGCCGGTCACCCACCCACACCCGGGTGTCCAAAATCAGGTGCCGAGGGGGCTCGGGGTCCATGTCAGCCATGTCTGGCAGGGGCTTGATCCGTGCCCGGCCTAAGGTTTCCCTGAGGCCGGGCCTGCCCCGTTTCCCGACTGGCCAGGCTGGGATTCGGGGACGGGTGCATGTGTTCCGCCGCGCTTCCTGGGGCATGTGGCGGCGAAATCGCCGGGCTCCCCACAGTACAAACACAGCCCCCCTTGGCGCCTCCGGCTCCGCTCCTGGGCCGTCAGGCGAGGCCTGGCCGCTCCTAACTCCATGGGCTCCTCGGCGGCGGCCACGAAGCACGGGGCAGCCTGGGACGGGGTCGGCACGGGTTGAGGGAGTGCAACGGTCTTTGACGGTTGCTGGCGGTGACGGGACGGGCGTTGCTGGAGACGGGTGTCAAGGCGCAGGCAGAGGGGCACCAGGTCGAAGGTCCGTGGCGCCTCCACCCGAGCCAGCTCGTCCTGGAGCTCTTCCAAAAGGCCCCTCTTGAACGCATCCGCCAGTGCCGTGTCGTTCCAGTCCGAATCATGGCACAGCAACCGGAATTCAGCGATGTACTCCCGGAGGGGGCGGGGCCCTTGTTGAATCTCTCCTAGGCGCCAAGCGGCCAATTGGGCCCGCACGGGGTCCTCATACATTAGGTGCAGTTGCCCCCAGAACCCCTGGTAGTCCGCCAGCAAGGGGCTGTCCCTGAGCACCAAAGGCGTGGCCCACTGAGCAGCCTGGCCAGACAACAGGTTCATCATGAAGGCCACCCTGGCCCGGTCATCTGGAAAGTCCCCCGGCCGCATTGCCATGTAGGTCTGGTACTGGGCCATGAAGGCCGGGAACATCTCCATCCGTCCTGAGAACTTCTCCAGTACTGGGCTGTGGCGCTGAGGAGGAGGAGGAGGTTGGACTGCTGGGGCATTCCCAGCAGCCAGTTGAGCAGTCAGCTGGGCGACTTGCTTTTGCAGTTGCTGGTTATCTGCTTGTAGCTGCTGCACAATCAGCGCCAGCTGTTGCTGATCCATCTTGTGGTGTAGATGTGTGGGAGTCAGGCAAGATGTCGTGTCCCACTCCTCCGCTAACGGCTGGGTCAGGGAAATCCGAATCAGGCATGCCTGTGCAGCTCTGCCAAAGTCCTAGCAAAGTCCTCAGGGCAGGCAGGAGACCAGAAAGTGACTTCAGCAAGATATGTTTAGACTTTGCCTGACTCAGAGACTGCCAGAAAGCAGATCCTTTATATAGGCCATGGGGTGTGGCTCCATGACTCAGCACTTATCCAGGCCTGCCCCTCCCTTCCTTCTGTTGCCTCCGCCTATCAAGTCTTCTGACGCAAGGGTCACTCCAGTCGGCAGCTGTTGGCAATAGACCTCCCTCAGGCTCACATGCTGTGGAGGAGGGGGAGGGGTCTAGTTGCTCCATTTGCCTGGGCATGGAGCCAGAGCTAGGGGCTGGAGATATTTCCTCCTCTTCAGCCTGTCTGGGCATGGAGCCAGGGCTGGGGCCGGGAGGCATACTAGAACATTCCTCCGTGTTCGGAAGCAGATAAGAAGGCCCCGGCTGTGGTGAGATTGGGCGAGACACAACACTATATAATCTAGGATGGAGATATAAAGCTGGATTTTACCAGCCTATTGATGATCTCCTATTCTGTTTTGACAAATTATCTCATGCTGCAGCTTCATATAGATCAGTGGTGTCAAACTCCCAGCCTATGGGCCAGATGTGTAATGCGCTGGCCAGAGCCACGCCCAGTTTAGCGAAGGGGGGAAAAGTCCTGATACATAACATGATGCCACCGTGACAATGTGAGTTTGACACCCCGATATAGAAATTAAGAATAAGGAGGAAAGGATTAAACCTGCAGCATCCCATATCAGCACCTAGGCCCAAACTCTCATTACTACTAATCTGAGAATGCTTGGGAAGGAGAAGAACCACAATATAATAGCACCCCACCCTCTCAGCTTTTGTAGCTGGTCCAGTAGGTTGATGGTATTGAGGGCGGAAACATCCAACAATACTGGGAAGGTTACACTCCCCCATCCTAGTCTTGCAAAAAGTAATCAAACAAGACAAACTGCAGTTTCATAGTCAGGCCTGGATTTTGATAGGGATCTAGTTAACCCATTTCCTCCACAAGCCTCTGTAATGATGATCTTTTTATCCTCTCCACATGTTTTCCTGAAAAAGGAAGGTTGGAAAGTTCTTATCCAAAAATCAGGATGAAAGTTGATTTCTTAAAGCTTCTTAATTTTTAGAGCAATAGATGCCTCTCTTAAAAGATGTATACATAATCGTCTGTCATCAGCTGCATTAACTAGCCAAGAACGACAGGCATCCAGTCCAATCCTGAATGCTTGAGTTTAAATTTAATTTGCTAGATATAAATTAAGCTGGCTAAGTCTTAATTTGGTATGCGCCCTGCAACTTGAGATTTTTCATTATTCTTATCCTTTCCAAGATGGCGCTGCCAAAGGCTGCCTTGGTAAAATGCTCTCTAATGGTTTCTTTATTTTTAATTCTTCGCTGCTACTCATTATGGATTTCTTACTCACAAGACCGTCTGCTAAAAATTAAGCAACGTTTCTTTAAGGAGCAGTTTTCGGTGATCTCACACACAAACACACACACACACACATCGTTACAAACATGGAGACGATTCTAACACAGGAAGAAGCAATTTCCCCGGAGCCATGGATTACCAAAAACACCAAATGGAGGAAGCGGAGAAAGAGAGATAAAAGGGCGAGAATTTTAAACAGGTTAAGAAATAGGAGAAATAAAACTCCTCGGGCTTCAATTTTCCTAACCCATATATGTTCACTTGCTAATAAGATGGATGAAATACTCCTTTTAAACAGACACAGTTCTGATTTTTACAGTTCAGCAGCCCTATGTTTCTCTGAAACCTAAGTAAATGAATCAATTGAAGATAGCAGTTTGCATATCCCAGGGTTTCAGATTCAACGATCAGACAGAATTGCAGAAACATCTGGTAAAAAGAAGGGAGGAGGCTTATGCTTATATATCAACAACAGCTGATCTCAGGATATAACTATAATATATAAATTATGTGATGAAAACTTAGAGACATTAATTATCAACTGCAAATCATAATATTTGCCTCGTGAATTTTCCTCATTTCTTCTAATTGCTGTTTATGTCCCAACACACGCCTGTGTAAACAAGGCATTACAAAATCTAGCTGACCAAATTATGGAGGCTGAAGCCAAATACCCCGATTCACTGGCCATTATTTTGGGAAATCTAAACAAGGCAAACTTAAGGAAACAGCTACCAAAATATTTTTAGTAGGTCGATTGTCCCACTAGAGGCAAGAAAACTTTAGACCATTTTTACACAACACTAAAAGATGCTTATTGGCCTTTACCACAAGCAGCTGTAGGACACTGCATGATTGCATGATTCACCTTGTACCAGCTTACAGGCAAAGACTTAAAACCACAAAACCAACAATTAAATCAGTGAAGACCTAGACTGAGAAGGCTTGCTTTGACTGCACTGATTGAAATATTTTTGAAGATACTTCTGCAGATCTGGATGAACTCAAAGATACTGTAACACAGTGGTAGTCAACCTGGTCCTTATCACCCACTAGTGGGCATTCCAGCTTTCATGGTGGGTGGTAGGGGTTTCATCCGATATTGAAGCACTTTCCTTTTTTTTAATTTAATTGACTTTTTAAAAAAAATTTATAGCATTATTTAAAAACATTTTCATTAGGTTTTCATAAGATTCCCCGTGACAATTTAAATTTTTGAAAATATACTATTTGTATCACCCGCGCATAAGTTTAGTTCACGTTACATAAGTGAAACTAAATGGCGCTAGTCGACCACAAACAAAAGAGCCTCATCCCAGAATAGCTCGTGCATCTTCCCCCGAACTGGTGGGCGGTTAGAAAATTTTACTACTAACAGAAATACAAAAGTGAGCGGTAGGTATAAAAAGGTTGACTACCCCTGCTGTAACATCATATGTCAACTTCTGTGAAGACCTATGTGTACTGACCAGGAACTTGTGAAACCTTGGTTCACAGCTAAACTTAAGCAGCTACGTCGTTCCAAAGAGGAAGCCTACAGAAAAGGTGATAAAATGCCATACAGTCAGGCCAGAAATGTGTTAACAAGGGAGATCAGAGCAGCAAAAAGAAGCTACTTTGAAAAGCTAAAGAATCAGTTCTCAACAAATGAACCAGCAAACATGTGGAAAACTCTTAAAATATCACTGGCTACAGCAAACCTCCTTCCCAGGCTGAAGGAAATCAACAACTGGCAGATGACCTGAACGTGTTTTACTGCAGGTTTGAAAGGAAATACAGCCACCTATCTCCACAATCTCCATCTCAGACACACCAACAACAGCCAAGCCTCCTACAACTGACCCCATCCCATTGGTGTGGGAACCCTTAGTGATCACCGAAAAGGAAGTGAAAGACCTATTTCATAGACAAAGCTCCAGACCCAGACAAGATAACTCCTTCTTGCTTAAAAGTCTGTGCTACCAATTGGCCCCCATCTTCACCTGTATCTTCAATAAATCGCTAGAGATATGCTATGTTCCTTCTTGCTTCAAACGCTTTACTATCATCCCACTGCCGAAGAAGCCCACCATCAAGGAACTGAATAATTGCAACAGATCAGTTGCTCTAACATCTGTAGTCATGAAAATCTTTGAAAGGCTAGTGCTGCCCCACTTGAAAACCATCACGGATCCACGGTTAGACCCCTTGCAATTTGCATACCGAGCAAACAGATCAACAGATGATGCTGTTAATATGGCTCTGCACTACATCCTACAACATCCCCAGAGCCTGGACCTTCGGCTGATGTTATGTAATGCCAGGTCCGTGGTAAATAAAGCCCCCCTTATTTTCGATCTTATACAAGAAGGGGGTGCGGACCTGATGGGCATTTTGGAGATCTGGTTGGACACGGAAGGGGGGGTGCCCCTTGTTGAAATGTGCCCACCGGGCTTCCGTGCATTTCATCAGCCGAGGGCCCAGGGTAGGGGTGGGGGGGTGGCGGTTATTATTAACAAAAGTTTGGAACTGAGGGAGGCCACCGTAACACAGATAGCTGGATGTGAGTCCCTCTTTGTGAAGTGGGGTCAGGGGATTCAGTTGGGCTTGCCGATTACGTACCTGGCTCCTTGCTGCGTGACAGCAGCCCTGCCCGAGCTGGTGGATGTGATAGCCGGGATGCCGATTGATACCCCCAGACTTATGGTTATAGGGGATTTCAACCTGCCGTCGGTCGGTGAAGCATCTGCGGCGGCTCGGGAGTTCATGGCTTCCATGACAGCCTTGGACGTGACCCAGTTAGTTAATGGTCCCACTCCCACCGGGGGAAACACTCTGGACTTGATTTTTGTCTCTGGACAGTGGTTGAATGATCTACAATTAGGGGATCTAGTTATTATGTCCCTATCATGGTCTGATCATTCGCTCCTTTGACTTGACTTTTGAACCACCAACCCACACTGCAGGGAGATGGAGCCGATTCGTTGGTTCCGTCCCAGGCGCCTGATGGACCCAGAGAGGTTTCTGATGGAGCTTGGGCCATTTTCTGAGGATTTAGCCCATGGCTCGGCTGAAGAACTAGTTGCCGCCTGGGAAAGGGCAGCGGCTGGGGCTTTGGACTGCGTCGTGCTTTTGCAGCCTCTGACCCGGCGCCGATCTTGATTGGCTCCTTGGTACTCTGAGGAGCTGAGAGAGTTGAAGTGCCGAAAAAGACGCCTAGAGAGTGGTTGGAGGGCCAGCCGTTCTGAATCCGACCGAACACTAGTAAGGTCTCATATTCAGACCTACCTAGTGGCGATAAGAGCGGCAAAACGGGAGTATTTTTCCGCTCTTATTGCAACGGCAGATAACCGCTCAGCCGCATTGTTTAGGGTGACCCACTCCCTCCTGCATCAGGGACCTCGGGAGGACCCCTTGCAAGGGCGGACTGAGGATTTCGGACAATATCTGCACGATAAAGTCGCTCAGATCCGGGATGGGCTGGACTCAGATTGGGTAGGTTCAGGCGTCAGGAGGTAGATCTTGAAGAAGCCATCTGGGAAGAGTTTGATACTGTTACTCCAGAGGACATGGACAGGATATTGAGGAAGCTGAATGCGACCACATGTTTATTGGACCCGTGTCCCTCCTGGTTGATACTGGCCACTCAGGAGACTGGCTTCAGGGAATTATCGATGCTTCTCTGATGGAGGGTGTCTTCCCTACCACCTTGAAAGAGGCGGTGGTGAGGCCCCTCCTCAAGAAGCCCTCCCTGGATCCAGCTGATTTAGTGAACTATCGTCCAGTCTCCAACCTTCATTTTGTGGCGAAGGTTGTGGAGAGTGTGGTAGCGGATCAGCTCCCCCTTTACCTGGATGAAACTGTCTATCTTGACCCATTCCAGTCTGGTTTCTGGCCTGGTATAGCACGGAGACGGCATTGGTCGCATTGGTGGATGATCTCTGGAGGGCTCGGGACAGGGGCTTTTCCTCTACCCTGGTCCTATTAGATCTCTCAGCGGCTTTTGATACCATTGACCATGGTATCTTGCTGCGACAGCTGGGGCGTTTAGAAGTGGGGGGCACCATTTATCGGTGGTTCTCCTCCTATCTCTCTGACCAGTCGCAGACAGTGTTGGCAGGAGGGCAGAGATCGGCCGCGAGGCGCCTCAAGTGCGGGGTGCTGCAGGGGTCGGTTCTCTCACCGCTTCTGTTCAACATCTATATGAAGCCGCTGGGTGAGGTCATCCGTGGTTTTGGGTTACAATGTCATCTGTACGCTGATGACACTCAGCTGTACATTTCCACCCCGATCCACCCCAACGATGCTGTTGAAGTGATGTCCTGGTGTCTGGAGGCCGTGCGGGTCTGGATGGGGAGGAACAGACTTCGACTCAACCCTGCCAAGACTGAGTGGCTGTGGATGCCGGCATCTGGTACAGCCGGTTGATTCCATCGCTGACTGTTGGAGGCGAGTCATTGGCTCCCATGGAGAGGGTTCGCAACCTAAGCATCCTCCTGGATATATGGCTGTCTTTAGAAGATCATATAACGGCCATTGCCAGGGGAGCTTTTCATCAGGTTCGCCTGATTCGCCAGTTGCATCCCTTCCTAGACTGGGATTCCCTATACATGGTCACTCACGCCCTCGTCACTTCCCGCCTGGACTACTGTAACGCTCTCTACATGGGGCTCCCCTTGAAGAGCACCCGGAGGCTCCAACTGGTCCAGAATGCAGCTGCGCGGGTAATTGAGGGAAGGACTCGAAGCTCCCACGTAACACCTCTCCTGCGCAAGCTGCACTGGCTCCCAGTGATCTTCCGGGTGCAATTCAAGGTGTTGGTTACCACCTTTAAAGCGCTCCCTGGCATAGGACCGGGTTATCTACGGGACCGCCTGCTGCCACCAATAGCCTCCCATAGCCTCGCAACGACCTGTGCGCTCCCTTAGGGAGGGCCTCCTCAGGGTACCATCAGTCAAACAATGCCGACTGGCGACGCCCAGGGGGAGGGCCTTTTCTGTGAGGGCTCCTGCCCTCTGGAATGAGCTCCCTCCAGGAATACGTCAACTTCCTGACCTCCGGACCTTTCGGCGCGAGCAGAAAACTTTCTTGTTTCATCGTGCAGGGTTGGCCTAATGTATTTTAAAGCTGGGTTTTTATTATGGTTTTACTACTTTTTATTTACTTCGGCCTTTAATTGAATATAGATTTTTAAACATTTCTTTGCTTTTTATCTGGCTGTAAACTGCCCTGAGTCCTTCGGGAGAAGGGCGGTATAGAAATTTAATTCATAAATAAATTAATTAATAAAACATCTTGAATCTCCAAAGACCTATGCAAGGGTCCTGTTTGTAGACTTTAGTTCAGCATTCAATGCCATCATTCCAGACACTCTTCTAACTATGCTAAACTAGATATAGGTACCTGAACACACTTGTAAGTGGATCATAAGCTTCCTAACAAACAGGAAGAAGCAGGTGAAACTAAGCGGAAACATATCAGTTACCTGTACAATAAGCACAGGTGCCCCCAAGGCTGTGTGTTCTCCCCATTTCTCTCTGTATACCAATGATTGCATCTCTAACGATCCATCTGTTAAACTACTGAAGTTCGCAGATGACACAACAGTGATTGATCTCATTTGAGACAATGATGAATCTGCATATAGACAGGAGGTTGAACAACTAGCCTTGTGGTGCAACTGGAACAATCTGGAACTGAACACACTCAAAACCGTAGAAATGGTGGTAGACTTTAGGAGAAACCCTTCCATACTTCCACCTCTCACAATATAGACAACACAGTATCAACAGTAAAGACCTTCAAACTTCTAGGTTCTACCATATCGCAAGATCTAAAATCGACAGCTAACATAAAAAACGTCATCAAAAAAGCACAACAAAGAATATTCTTTTTGCGCCAACTCAGAAAGCTCAAACTGCCCAAAGAGTTTATTTATTTATTTATTTATTTATTTAAATTTTTATACCGCCCTTCTCCCGAAGGACTCAGGGCGGTGTACAGCCAAAAATAAAAACAGCAAGTATACAAAGTTAAAATATCAATTTAAAATACCTATTCAATAGTGGCCGAATTAAAACCGTCAGATTGACGTAACCTAAAATTCCCCATATAAAATTACAAAGGATTAAAACTTTAAAATTTGGAATTTAAAAAATCAGTCACTCCAGTCCCGCTTGAATAAATAAATGAGTTTTTAATTCCCGGCGAAAGGTCCGAAGGTCAGATATTTGGCGCAAACCGGGGGGAAGATCGTTCCAGAGCGTAGGTGCTCCAACAGAGAAGGCCCTCCCCCTGGGGGCCGCCAGCCGGCATTGCTTGGCGGACGGCACCCTGAGGAGACCCTCTCTGTGAGAGCGTACGGGTCGATGGGAGGCATACGGTAACAGCAGGCGGTCCCGTAAGTACCCGGGCCCTAAGCCATGGAGCGCTTTGAAGGTGGTAACCAAAACCTTGAAGCGCACCCGAAAGACCACAGGTAGCCAGTGCAGACTGCGCAGGAGCGGTGTTACCCGGGAGCAACAAGGAGCTCCCTCGATCACCCGCGCAGCTGCATTCTGGACTAACTGGAGTCTCCGAGTGCACTTCAGGGGTAGCCCCATGTAGAGAGCATTGCAATAATCCAGGCGGGAAGTGACGAGAGCATGAGTGACCGTGCATAAGGCATCCCGGTCCAGAAAGGGACGCAACTGGCGGACCAGGCGAACCTGGTAGAAGGCTCTCCTGGAGACGGCCGCCAAATGATCTTCAAACGACAGCCGTCCATCCAGGAGAACGCCCAAGTTGCGTACCCTCTCTGTTGGGGCCAATGACTCACCCCCAACAGACAGCAGCGGTTGCAGCTGACTGTACCGGGGTGCCGGCATCCACAGCCACTCCGTCTTGGATGGATTGAGTCTGAGTCTGTTTCTCCCCATCCAGACCCGTACGGCCTCCAGGCAACGAGACAGCAGTTCAACAGCTTCGTTAGGGTGGCCGGGGTGGAAAAGTACAGCTGAGTGTCATCAGCGTACAGCTGATAACTCACCCCGAAGCCACTGATGACCTCACACAACGGCTTCATGTAGATGTTGAACAGGAGAGGCGAGAGAATCGACCCCTGAGGCACCCCACAAGTAAGGCGCCTCGCAGTCGATCTCTGCCCTCCTGTCAACACCGTCTGCGTCCGGTCAGAGAGATAGGAGGAGAACCACCGATAAACGGTGCCTCCCACTCCCAACCCCTCCAACCGGCGCAGCAGGATACCATGGTCGATGGTATCAAAAGCCAATGAAAGATCCAACAGGACCAGGGCAGAGGAACAACCCCTATCCCTGGCCCTCCAGAGGTCATCCACCAACGCGACCAAAGCTGTCTCCGTGCTGTACCCGGGCCGGAAGCCGGACTGGAACGGGTCTAGATAGACGGCTTCATCCATGATCTGGGGAAGCTGCCATGCCATCACACTCTCTACAACCTTCGCCACAAAGCGAAGGTTGGAGACTGGACAGTAGTTACCCAAAATAGCTGGGTCCAGGGAAGGCTTCTTGAGGAGGGGTCTCACCACCGCCTCTTTCAAGGCAGCGGGGAAAACCCCTTCCAACAAAGAAGCATTTATAATTCCCTGGAGCCAGCCTCGTGTCACCTCCTGAGTGGCCAGCACCAGCCAGGAGGGACACGGGTCCAGTAAACATGTAGTGGCATGTAACCTCCCCAGCAGCCTGTCCACGTCCTCGGGAGCCACAGAATCAAACTCATCCCAAACAACATCAACAAGACGTGTCTCAGTCATCCCATCCGGATCATCACAATCTTGGTCCAAACTATCCCGAAGCTGAGCGATTTTGTCGTATAGATAACCATTAAACTCCTCAGCACGTCCCTGCAAGGGGTCATCCCGTCCCCCCTGGTGTAAAAGGGAACGGGTCACCCGAAACAGGGCAGCCGAAGGTTATCTGCCGACGCAATGAGTGTGGAAACATAGGAACGTTTTGCAACCCTCATTGCCACTAGGTAGGCCTTCGAAAAAGACCTAACTAGTGTCCGATCAGCCTCGGAATGGTTGGACCTCCAGGTACTCTCTAGGCATCTTCTCCGGCGTTTCATCTCTCTCAGCTCCTCAGAGAACCAAGGAGACAATTGAGATCTACGCCGGGTCAGAGGCCGCAAAGGCACGACACGGTCCAAAGCCCCAGCCGCAGCCTGTTCCCAGGCCGCAACTAGTTCTTCAGTCGTGCCGTGGGCAAGATCATCAGGAAATGGCCCAAGCTCTGTCAGGAACCTCTCGGGGTCCATCAGGCTCCTGGGACGGAACCAACGCATTGGTTCCGTCTCCCTGCGGTGGTGAGCGGCGGTCTGAAAGTCTAGGCGGAGGAGAAAATGATCTGTCCATGACACCGGTGTCGTCACTAAATCCCCTAATACCAGATCATTAAACCACTGTCCAGAGATATAAATCAAGTCCAGTGTGGACCCCCCCCCCCCCCCGTGTGTGTAGGTCCATCAGTTACTTGGATCAGGTCCAAGGCCGTCATGGAAGTCTGGAACTCCTGAACCACCGTCGATGACAAGCCGGCCGATGGCAGATTGAAGTCCCCCATGACCAAAAGTCTGGGGATTTCAATCGCCACCCCGGCAAGCACCTCAAGCAGCTCAGGCAGGGCTGTAGTCACGTAGCAAGGAGCCAGGTATGCGATCAACAGACCCATCTGATTCTTATGGCCCCACTTCACAAGAAGGGATTCACAACCGGCTATCTGAGGCACAGTGGACTCTCTCGGCTCAAGACTCTCTCTCATCACAACCGCCACCCCGCCACCCCTACCCTGGGCCCTCTGAGAGTTGCTGATACAGTTCTACAGAGAAAGTAAGAAGTCTGTCATCTGCACTTCTATAACTGTCTGGTTTGGTTCTGCAACCCAACGAGACAGACACAGACTTCAGAGGATAATTAGAACTGCAGGAAAAAAATGGCTACCAACCTGCCTTCCATTGAGGACCTGTATATTGCACGAGTCAAAAAGAGGGCTGTGAAAATATTTACAGACCCCTCACATCCTGGACATAAACTGTTTCAACTCCTACCCTCAAAACTACGCTATGGAACACTGCACACCAGAACAACTAGACACAAGAACAGTTTTTCCCCGAATGCCATTACTCTGCTAAATAAATAATTCCCTCAACACTGTCAAACTATTTACACTACTATTAATTTTCTCATCTTCTCATTGTTCCCATCATCCATCTCCTTCCACTTACGACTGTATGACTGTAATTTTGTTGCTTGTATCCTTACAATTTATATTGATATTGTTTCCTGATTGCTTTTCATTAAGTGTTGTACCTTATGATTTTGATGAACGTATCTTTTCTTTTATGTACACTGAGAGCATATGCACCACGACAAATTTCTTGTATGTCCAATCACACTATAAAAAATTCTATTCTATTCTATTTTTTCCCAATGCAGATATGAGAAACATACCAATAGCTAACTCATTATTGTGATCCTTAAAAATTATATTATTTCCAGAATATTTTTCTTCCAATTTTCACTGAAGGAAGCCTGAGACTAGCCTATGCCACTTAGACTTCCATATTCCACAATAAAAATAGATAAAATATTTAAAATATCTTTATATAAAATTGTTGTTAAAGAGAGCTGTCTTAGTAAATGGTGTTAAAACAAACAAGTCTGGTAGCACCTTTTAATAAGATTTGTTAATTGAAAAGTTGCTAGCAGATTCTTTCTGATTTTTTATCAATATATAAGAATTAGTGGTAAACAGACCTTGTTAACATTGGTTAACATTGGTTTCTATCTGACAGGCAATGTGGAAACCAGCTTATGATTTCATGCTAACATGGAGTAATCAGATGGGAGACAGTTACCGTGATGTTACCCAAGAGCTGCACATTGGACTTGATAAGATGAAGAATCCTATTACAAAACGTTGGAAACATCTGACTGGCACCCTAATTTTAGTAAATTCCTTGGAAATATTACGAGCAGCTGCTTTTAGCCCACAAGAAGAATATGATGATTATGCCCTCTGATGGGAAGTTTAGCCTTATGCAGCCTGGTTTTATTTGTTATTAGCTCAGTTCAAGAAAAAGCACTTCTGAAGTGCCAAAGTGCCAAAGTTTGGAACATGATTCCTGAGCTTAAAAAAAAATCCTCTTTGCAGAAGATTCCAAAGTCTTTTCTATATTCTATAGTGGACAACTTTCATTATGTTCAAAAAATATTTTTAAAAATATTTGGCAGTATTGAAAGCTCAAATCATTTTGATAAAGATATTGTCATTTTTACATGGAAAACAGTTTCTTCTTTTTAAATTATCACTTACCATTGATATAGAGAAGCACAAATATGTCTCCTTGTAGGATTTGGATTTTAATGTGTTTTTGTGAGAATTGCCTTTCAGTTTTTACTCCAACATCTCTTGTGATCTTGTCATTGATGAAACCGAAACTGTATTATTTCATTCTATGTAAGCCATTTTTGTAAGAAAATATGAGCACACTTTTTCACCTTAACTGATGTTTCTTACACCAGAATTTAGCATTACAAGTTAGTGGTCATGTAAAAGATGTGTTTCATTCTTGTGTGCTTTAGATCTAAGGACAAAAAAGCAAAGTTAAGCAAAAGTCCTAAATTTTTTTTATTAAAAATAAATAAATCTTAATGGATGCCATTTATAGTAATGCCTTGTCAAAGTTCGTTGCAAAAATCAAATCCAGAAAGCACATACAGGTAAATTGATTCAGCAGGATTCATTAACTTCTTTATATACATAATAATACATGAAGATAAATGTACAATACCAATACAGATTCTTCTTCAAGGTAATAGCAATTACAAGCAAAACACAAGCAGAGTACAGCGGACAGACAAGTTTGCAGCTTCAGAGCTTAACACAGAACCACGCCCAGGCTCTTTCCAGTTTCAGTTTCAATTCAGCAGAATACATCTCATTGGCTGATCTAGTTGCTGTGCCTATTCATTGGCTGACCTTGTTACCATGTCTTCCTAGTCATGAATATTCTGACATGGCTCCCTCCTTTATCACACAGGTTATGCAATAATAATGTATGCTTGTCATCTCTAATAGCAAATTAGATCTTCAGAAATTTACAATATTGGACTATATTTAAAATATTCCTTGTTTCGGACTGCATCAGTTGAAAATCAGAAGACATGTCACTTTATTAAACATTGCTGTATAGAAATAAACATAAAAATTAGCAGGCCAAACAAAATTATAAATTTGAACTGTTTTGTGATCTAAACAGCTAGATGTGGGGTCTCTTTTAAAAGAAAAATGTAGTACTATATTGTATACCATATCCCCAATGTAGTATTACATTGTTGTTTATTACTTGGTTTATTGTTTATTGTTTTAATATGCTATACACTGCTTGGAGTTAGTTGGAGGATTGAGGTGACTTAAACCTTCAACAAGCAAACAAGAAATAGTTTTGCCAAAATCTGCTATTTGCAGTTTTTGAAGTATGTGTAAGCTAAAACATAGATGTACTAAATATTAGGCCTATTTATAACTGGAAGAATAATTAGCCAAACAGAAGTTGAAAGTTTCATTAAATCAGAAAGTAGTTTGCTAGAAAAGAGGCTTTCATTCAAATTTAATTCAATTCAAATGTAATAGGAGAATATTTATTTTTTAAAGTCCAGTGTTCTGTTCATTCTGCTCAAGCTCTATCTAACAGAAATGAGTTTAAATTATTTCATAAGGAACAGAAGCAGTGGTGGGATTCCAGCGGTTTTCACTGGTTCAGTAGAACCGGTTGTTAAGTAGTTAATCAGTTCAGACAACCAGTTGTTAGAAGAAATATTTTGGTTTTTTCCCACTTTACAGGGTTAATCCTGTAAAGAATTGCAACATAATAATTTTTATTGCCCCGGTTACAGAAACTGCCCCTCCGCTAACCCTTATTACATCTTTACTGTCGCATACAGTCCCGAAGAATTTTTTGTTTGTTTGGTTTTTTTTGACATCCTTAAAGGGGAAGAGTTGTTTTAAGCTTTTTACACTGCTGTTGGGAGGAAATGCTCCCCTGTTGGAGTTCTTCCAGCCAGGATCAGCACATTGAAGAAATAATTGAATCACGAAGCAGAAGCTTTTAATAAGAAACCAAGATGAATGACATTGAGCAAGGCTTATTGGCTAGCTAGAAAGATTGACATTCAAACATGATTTTACATACCCTTTCTCTTTTTTTAATTAACATTTTTTATTTTTTACAACAAACAAGCATAAAAGCCTCTTCATTCCAATTACAGTGTATCTGTGGGGAGTTTACATATCTCTTTTGCAATTTCAAGTTACACATCTCTTCCATTCATCTAATCTTACATTATCCAAATCTCTTAATCAATTTTTAATTAAACAACGGTTATGACATTTCACGCTCTCATTTCATGTTAATTTCCCCCAATTAGTGCTTTATCTAGTAACATTGTTCATTCCATTCTCCTAGATTAATTTAGCTCAATTGTTTCTCTTAACAACCTTTTTTAACGCTTTTCTAACATAGCTTTCCTTCTAACCATTGATAAAATAAATCCCATATTTTATAATATTGCTTATCTTCTTGTTCTCTAATTTCAAATGTCAATTTACTCATTTCTGCACATTCCATTATCTTCCTAATGATTTCATCTTGCAAAGGTAATTTCTCATTTTTCCAATTTTTAGCAAACACAATCCTAGCTGCTGTTATAACATTCACCATCAAATAATTTAATTCTCTACTATATATTTAAGCCAGAAAAACTGGCTTAAAGTCTATATGTTTTTTAATCATTTTCTCTAACCATTTTAATCCAATATCTTTTAGGTTCAACACTTGTCCACCACATATGGTAGTATGATCCAGGTATCTGATGACACTTCCAACATTTTTCGGATTTGTCCTTGAACATTCTGGTGATTCTTGTCGGGGGTAAATACCACCTGTAAAACATCTTATACAAATTCTCCTTGTATGCTGTAGACATTGTCATTTTATAATTATACGTCTATAATTTCTGCCATACCTCTAGATCTATCCCATGACCAAAATTCTTCCCCCAGGTAATCATTGTCTCTTTTACTTGTTCTTCCAATTTAACCTCTAGTAAATATCCATACAATTTCCTAATTAAGTTATCATCAGTACCTGTTAAAATCTTATCAAAACTAGTTAAGTTATTAGAGAAGCCTTCTGTTTTGGAATCTTTATCATATCTGGAGTAAGCAAATAAGAAAACCAATTCATTTTTATGCCTTCTACTTCTAATTCTTGCTTAGTTTTTAACTCACCCTTTTCATTCAACAATTCATTATATCTAACAATTTGTTCCTTTCTAGATGTCATTGAGTGGCTCAGGGGCTAGGATGTTGAGCTTGTCGATCGAAAGGTCAGCAGCTCACCGGTTCGAATCCCTAGTGCTGCCATGTAACGGGGTGACCTCCCGTTACTTGTCCCAGCTTCTGCCAACCTAGCAGTTTCGAAAGCACATAAAAATACAAGTAGAAAAAATAGGGGCCATCTTTGGTGGGAAGGTAACAGCGTTCCATGCGCCTTTGGCGTTGAGTCATGCCGGCCACATGACCACGGAGACGTCTTCAGACAGCGCTGGCTCTTCGGCTTTGAAATGGAGATGAGCACCGCCCCCTAGAGTCGGCAACGACTAGCACATATGTGCGAGGGAACCTTTACCTTTACCTTAAATGTCATTGAATATGAGAATGCCTCGATAGATGATACCCAAACTGGAATTTTTTAAAAATGGCTTTTTTTAATCCTTTCCCAGTTTAATAACAATGCCTCTCTAACAAAATGTCTTCTGAAATATCCCTGTGTTTTAAGCCTGCCCATACCATAACCATCCCAATAGCAAGTCATGGCCTTCTAAAGTCAATATTCTATTATTTCTTAGAGTTATCCACTCCTTGATCCATATTAAGTTTGCTGCTTGGTAGTACAGTTCCCAATTGGGTAGCCCAAAACCCCCTCGTTCTCACATCTTGCAATAATTTTAATTTTATCCTCGCTTGCCAAATAAATTTCAACATTATTTTATTCAATTCCTCAAAATATCCTTTCCCCAGTCTGATTGGAATTATCTGGAACAAATACAAAATTCTAGGTAGTATATTCATCTTAATCGTTGATATTCTTCCATGCAATGATAATTGCAAATTTTCCCATTTTGCCAAACACAATCTGACACAATCTGCTGTTTGAGTTTACTATGATTATTCTCTTTCAATGTGCTACATCTTGCAGTCAAATATATCCCCAAATATGTAACTTTATTTGTAGTTCTGCTAATTCAATTTTTTGCTTCATTAACATGTTTTTTGTTAAAATCTTCATTTTATCTTTATTTATTTTCAGGCCTGCAACTTTCCCAAATTCTCCTATTTTATCTATCAAACTAGTTATAGATTCTAATGGATCCTCAATAATAAAAACCAAGTCATCAGCAAAAGCTTGTAATTTATATTCTTCCTTTTGGATTTTCATACCTTTTATCTCTCTAATACTTCTATTTAATACTTCCAATGTTAACACAAATAGCAGCCTTAATAAACATTCCACCAAAACCCATCTGTTCCAGTTGTGAAAGCATAAAGCGCCAATTAACGTTGTGAAAGGCTTTTTTGTGCATCAAGGAAAATCAGCACCATATGTTTTTTGGGATGGGCCTCATAGTATTCTAAAGTATCCAGTATTCTCATATTGTTTTTAATATGTCTTTTGGGCAGAAATCCATTTTGATCAGAGTGTATAAAATCATTCAAGTATCTTTTAAGTCTTTCTGCCAATATTAAAGCAAAAATTTTGTAGTCTGAGTTTAATAGAGATATAGGCCTATAATTTTTAACTTCTTGTAAATCGGTGTCCTCTTTCGGGATAAGTGTAATATATGCCTCTGTTCATGTCTCAGGTATTCTTTCCTTTAACATCACTTCATTCATGACCTCTAGTAGTGGGAGATTCAACTGTTCTTGAAAAGTCATATAATATTCAGCTGGCAATCCGTCTGGGCCCGGTGCTTTTCCACTTTTTTGTTTTTTGAGTGCTTACATTAGTTCCATCATTGTTATATTTCCTTCCAGCATCATCTTTAGATTATCTTCAGAAACCTGAGGTAAATGTGCTTTCTGTAGCTAATATTTAACATTTCCCTCATCAATTTTCTCTTGTTCATATACTTCCCTATAGTAGTTTTGCACAATTTTTTTCTTCTCTTCATTTGTATGTTGAATCTGGCCTTTATTATCCACTAATTGTAATATTCTACGGGTTTCTTTCTCCTTTTTCAGTTTATAAGCTAACCATCTACCTGGTTTATTAGCATCTTCAGTTTTGCCCCTTTAATTTTTTGTGCTAGTTCTTCTTTTTCAATTAAAGTCATTTTATGTTTAATTAAGTCCATTCTCATTTTAGTATCTTTTTTCTCTGGGAATTTTTCTAAATCTTGCTCTAATTTTTTATGGTTATTTTCTAATATTTTAGAAGTTTGCCTTTTCTTAAGGTTTCTTTTTCTTACGTAGTCTATCATCAGGCCTCTTACATACTCCATTGTATCCCAGCGGGTTTGGATTGTTGTGTCCTCTTTTTTATTTTCCTTGAAGAAGAAGACCAGTTCCTTCTCCATTTTTTGTACAAATTCTTTATCTTTTAAACCCATAGTATTTAGAGTCCATCTAGATCTTCTCCTTTGACCTTTTCCTATCAGTGTCATGGGGTTGTGGTCCACCCAGGTATTGGCTTTTATGTCAGTTTTTTCCGTTAGAAATCATTTCCGTTGTCATCCATATCATATCTATTCTGGACCAGGATAAATGTCTGAGGAGAAAGTATATTGTCTATTTTCTTGATTTCTTTCTCGCCATACATCTTTCAAGTTCATTTCCTCTACCATTTTAAAGAAAGATTTTGGATGGATCTTTCTGTTTTGCCTCGGGGTTTTTTTGTGTTTTATAATCCAGGTTACTGTCAACTATGCCGTTAAAATCGCCTAAGATGCAGATGTTTTCATAGACCAACTCAACAATTTTCATGTATAGTTTCCTATAGAAGTCTTCCTGGTTATCATTAGGAGCATATAGTGCTATTAGGAGTATTTTTATATTATTGTCTATTATTTCCAACATCAAAATTCTACCATTCTCATCTGAATATATTAAATTTGCCCTAATTGTATCTTTTATGTATAAAGCTATTCCTCTTTTCTTACAATGTGGTAGTGAGATAAATACTTTCCCCAATTTTGGCTGTGTTAATAATCGTTCATGTTTTGTTTTTTATTGAAAAAGTTTTTACAAAAAAAAGCTTCCCCCCCTTTCCCCTTCCCCCCTTACCCCACCAGTCTGCCATTCCTCCAAATTTTTATCTTACTTAATTATTGGTATCATCTGAAAGAGGAATAAAAATCTAGGTAAAACATTCATTTTGATAGCAGATATTCTCCCCAGCAGCGATAATTGCAATTTTTTCCAAACAATCAACTCCTTCTGAACTTTTTGCCATAAGACCTCATAATTATTCTTGTAAAATTTCACATTTGATGATGTAATATAAACCCCTAAATATTTAACCTTTTTTACAATTTCAAATCCTGTTATTTCCTCTAATTTTTCTTTCTGTTGTCTGGTCATATTTTTTATTATCACTTTTGTTTTATTCTGATTTACCTTAAACCCTGAAACCTTCTCATATCGATCAATTATTTCCAACAGAGAAACACTTGAATTTATACGATTTGGTTCATGTTGTTTTTTAATATGTACTTCTTGCAATCAAATTATATCCAATTTTAATTTCTCTATTTTGTGAAAGATTTTCCTCCTCTTAATAGCTGAATTAAGTCCATTTATGTTTATTGTTATCCATTTCCTCTCTTCCATTTTCATACTTTATAATTAGGGTTTATCGCTCTTGTCAATCTAGGCTCACGTTGTGGCTTAACTTCTACCTTACCACCCACAGCACCTTCTTCTTTTTCAATCATCACCAATAGCTCTGACTCCTGTAGCTCAATCAATGTGACTTTGCCACTTGTATCCATTTCTTTTCTTAAGGAATTTGCATGAAAATCTTTGGCTTTATCTATGGTATCTATTGTGTATTTTGCTGTTGCCATGTAAATATCAAGCCCTCTGGTGGTAACCGCCTGTAATTAACACCTTTCTGTAATAAGATTTTGGTCAAAAAGTGGTATTCTCATCTCTCTCACTCTTCTTGGGACTTGTTTCAATACTATGATTTATTTGCCTTTGTATTTCAGTGTTTTATCTCTTGCTATTTGTAGTATTTGTGCTTTAATTGATTTTTTAGTGAATCTTAAAAGAACTTCTCTTGGGAGATTATGTCTTGTTGCATATCGTGTGCACTCTAAAAATCTCACCAATACCATCAATCACCTTTTCCCTGCTAATTTCTAAGGCTTCAGCCAAAGTTTCCACCATTTTATCTGCCAAATTCTCTCCCTTCTCTTCCTCTGTATTCTGAAATCTAAGAAAAAATTCTGCTCTATCCATTTTCCAACCTAATGATCCACCTTTGTCTCTTTCAACCTCCTCCAGTTTGCTGTCAATGTTTTTGATTTTTTTGTCTCTTAACTCTTTGAAGTCTGTCCTCATATTTTTTCATCATTTGTTGTATATCTTCCACTTTTTCATCCATTTTCTCTGTTTTTTGCTTGATTTGTTCTGCTTCCTCTTGCAATTTCTGAATCCCCTGCCAAATAACTTTAAGGGTAATTTCTTTGTCTTTCTCTTTTTCTCTGTCTTTTTCCTATTGAAGCATCAATTGTATTGACCTTTGACCTGCTGGTGAGGAAGAAGGTATTGATGTAGTCGATCCAAATGCTGTTCCTTTTCTACTCATTGCCATGTGTAGGAAAGAAAAAGGCAAAAATCAAAGTGGCAGCCAGAGGGCACAAGAAAAAAAAGCACCTCAAAAATTGTACAAAAAATTTCTTCAGACTCTTCTATGTCTTAATCCAAATTCAGTCAATCCCAAAAAAGGAGAAATAAAAAGGAAAAAAAAGAGGAAAAATAGGAAATATCAGAGAAGAAAAAAAGAGAGAAAAGAAAAAATATTTAAAAAGTATTAGCCTTCTTGTTTTATTATTTTAATTGTCAGCGCGGAGAGAACAGAAACAAATTATATAGAAAAAAAGGAAAAATAGGAAAAAACGTTCTTGTGAACTCTCCAATAATTATCTGCAGCTCTCTTTCTCAAGTCACTGCAGTTTACTCAAGAAGAAAAGAAGAAAGACTTTTTTTCCTTCCTTTCCCTAACAGACTATTTTAATTGATAGTATCCAGCAGAGCACCTGAATAAACAAAGTTGCAAAGATATAAGGTTTCTTTGATGCTCTCACCCACTATCTCAAAGGCAACAAACTATCTCAAACATAGAACCCTAGGGAAATAATGTAACAGCTTTCTTGCAACATTGAGAGTTCAGGTTTAGATGGCAATATTGTTAAATCTTTTTCTTTCTGTTGTCTGGTCATATTTTTTATTATCACTTTTGTTTTATTCTGATTTACCTTAAACCCTGAAACCTTCTCATATCGATCAATTATTTCCAACAGAGAAACACTTGAATTTATACGATTTGGTTCATGTTGTTTTTTAATATGTACTTCTTGCAATCAAATTATATCCAATTTTAATTTCTCTATTTTGTGAAAGATTTTCCTCCTCTTAATAGCTGAATTAAGTCCATTTATGTTTATTGTTATCCATTTCCTCTCTTCCATTTTCATACTTTATAATTAGGGTTTATCGCTCTTGTCAATCTAGGCTCACGTTGTGGCTTAACTTCTACCTTACCACCCACAGCACCTTCTTCTTTTTCAATCATCACCAATAGCTCTGACTCCTGTAGCTCAATCAATGTGACTTTGCCACTTGTATCCATTTCTTTTTCTTTAAGGAATTTGCATGAAAATCTTTGGCTTTATCTATGGTATCTATTGTGTATTTTTGCTGTTGCCATGTAAATATCAAGCCCTCTGGTGGTAACCGTCTGTAATTAACACCTTTCTGTAATAAGATTTTGGTCAAAAAGTGGTATTCTCATCTCTCTCACTCTTCTTGGGACTTGTTTCAATACTATGATTTATTTGCCTTTGTATTTCAGTGTTTTATCTCTTGCTATTTGTAGTATTTGTGCTTTAATTGATTTTTTAGTGAATCTTAAAAGAACTTCTCTTGGGAGATTATGTCTTGTTGCATATCGTGTGCACTCTAAAAATCTCACCAATACCATCAATCACCTTTTCCCTGCTAATTTCTAAGGCTTCAGCCAAAGTTTCCACCATTTTATCTGCCAAATTCTCTCCCTTCTCTTCCTCTGTATTCTGAAATCTAAGAAAAAATTCTGCTCTATCCATTTTCCAACCTAATGATCCACCTTTGTCTCTTTCAACCTCCTCCAGTTTGCTGTCAATGTTTTTGATTTTTTTGTCTCTTAACTCTTTGAAGTCTGTCCTCATATTTTTTCATCATTTGTTGTATATCTTCCACTTTTTCATCCATTTTCTCTGTTTTTTGCTTGATTTGTTCTGCTTCCTCTTGCAATTTCTGAATCCCCTGCCAAATAACTTTAAGGGTAATTTCTTTGTCTTTCTCTTTTTCTCTGTCTTTTTCCTATTGAAGCATCAATTGTATTGACCTTTGACCTGCTGGTGAGGAAGAAGGTATTGATGTAGTCGATCCAAATGCTGTTCCTTTTCTACTCATTGCCATGTGTAGGAAAGAAAAAGGCAAAAATCAAAGTGGCAGCCAGAGGGCACAAGAAAAAAAAGCACCTCAAAAATTGTACAAAAAATTTCTTCAGACTCTTCTATGTCTTAATCCAAATTCAGTCAATCCCAAAAAAGGAGAAATAAAAAGGAAAAAAAAGAGGAAAAATAGGAAATATCAGAGAAGAAAAAAAGAGAGAAAAGAAAAAATATTTAAAAAGTATTAGCCTTCTTGTTTTATTATTTTAATTGTCAGCGCGGAGAGAACAGAAACAAATTATATAGAAAAAAAGGAAAAATAGGAAAAAACGTTCTTGTGAACTCTCCAATAATTATCTGCAGCTCTCTTTCTCAAGTCACTGCAGTTTACTCAAGAAGAAAAGAAGAAAGACTTTTTTTCCTTCCTTTCCCTAACAGACTATTTTAATTGATAGTATCCAGCAGAGCACCTGAATAAACAAAGTTGCAAAGATATAAGGTTTCTTTGATGCTCTCACCCACTATCTCAAAGGCAACAAACTATCTCAAACATAGAACCCTAGGGAAATAATGTAACAGCTTTCTTGCAACATTGAGAGTTCAGGTTTAGATGGCAATATTGTTAAATCTTTTTTCTTTCTTCCCCCCTTGCTCAAAAAAAATAATCGTAAAAACTTAGATTTTAAAATTGTTACAACACCAATTAATTTAAAAAGGAAAAGAAAAACAAAAAAGGATTTACCCGAAAGAGGCTCAGATGTTTTTAAATCCAGCATGGAGGCATTCTCGAAGAAAAAAAAAGTCTTTTTAAAAGGCAAAGGATTTAAAAAGGAAAACTTTTCTCCTGAATAATCTTAATCCGCCACTCAATTATCTTTTTTATCAATTTTAACCCCTCCCAGTCTTAGGATAATTTTAAAACTATTTTTAAAGAAAAATAGTCTCACCACACCAGCACACTTCTTTCAGTTCTTCCGTTCTGGAGCTGTCCCAACATTTAAGCTGGAACTTCCTGTCAAGAAAAAGGGCTTCTCCTGGATCAATTGGGGACTTTGCGGTGTCCCCGAGATCCACAAGATGTGCCCTCAACAATCACTGTCTCTTCGGGACACTGAGGTCCAAAAACGGACCATCCTGGCAGGAATTCTTCAACTGCAAGCCTGGAGATACAAACTTGCATGTCATCGTGACATCAGCTCCGCCCCCCCCCCCCCCCGGCCCAGTTTACATACCCTTTCTGACTTTTGGTTTAAAACTGGTTTTTGGTTAAGTTTAATTTTGTGCTTGGTGATGTTTAATCAATCCTGTGTTTAATGATGAGATAATTTTCCATGTTCAACTTTGGAAGGAAAAATGTTAATTTCTGTTCCTGAAAAGAAGCAGCTTTGGAAATCCAACTAATTCCTGTGTCTATTTGTTATGGTACTTGGTTTAACAAGCAATAGATACTCTGTTTTCTCCTTTGCTTCGTTCTGAACAGCTTAAATGACCTCTCTGCTAAAGGGTTTCACTTTATGAGCAAGAGTTGGCTGCTGATAGTTATCATTGCATTTTAACTATTTTAATTCCTCAAGGTGCTCTAGCACCCTGCCTGATTTGTAACTCCAGTTTGCAGGTATTTCTAATCTAATGATTGGTATTTAGGGCAGCTTTTTGCAAGCAAAGAAGCTTTTTGTATTTTTGTACAGGTAATCCTTGATTTAGGATTACAATGGCACTGAAAAAAGTGACTTATGACCATTTTTCACACTTACGACTGGTGCAGCAAACTGTCATTAGGGCAAAGAAGCAATGTCACATGACCCCCTGGCCACACCCACCTGGTCACATGAAGCACCGCAGTTGTGAAATGAGTGACACTGTTGTTAAGAATGCTGCAACGGGCATAAATGTTGACCGGTCATAAGTACATGGACCAGTCAAAAATGCAAGGATGTCAGACGTGCCTCCTTTCAAAACTCAAGAAAGAAAAACCCCAACTCCATTGTTTGTAGAGAAAGGTATCTTTTACTAAGAATGAATTGAATGCAAAGTAATGCAATGAAGTTCTGAATACACATACATGTCCCCACATAAATCCCACCTCCCTCCAAAGGTCAGACAGTTGGGTCCAATCCACTTCTCCCTCAAGCGTCACATGGAGGTCATCTTCAGATGATGTCATCTCTCTGCTATGCACATCCGTTGGCTGCGAGGGTTATCGGCCCGCTTCTTAGGTTTTGAATTAATCAGTTTCGTTTCTAGATTACTCTCCTCCCCCTCCCACCTATGGCAGCAAAGAAGCTGGCCTATAATTAAAGATACAGTACCCCTTTCCAATGCCTAACACAAAAGACAACAATAAACCAATGAACTGAGCAATAAAACAATAAAAGCAGCATGCGGAGGCTGACAGGATCTGTCAGAAATCACTTTTTTCAGCCCTCTGGGTAGTCCCTATGTGCATAGGGACTATTCAGAGGGCTGAAAAAAGTGATTTTTGACCAGTTCTCTCATTTTTGACTGTCTTCACATTTTACGTTTTGCGCCCTATCTTGTAAATCGTGGTGAACCAGTTGTGAAATGAGTGACACAGTTGTTAAGAATGCTGCAACGGGCATAAATGTGAGGATGGTCATAAAAAGTGGGAGGACCAGTCAGAAATGACTTTTTTCAGCCCTCTGAGTAGCCACAGCCACCTAGTCACATGACCAGCTAGCCACGCCCACCATCACATGACCACCAAACCACTCTCACAGAACTGGTTGTTAAAAAATTTGAATCCCACCACTAAACAGAAGTATGTCTAGCCATTCGGAAGCTGATCGGACACTAGTGAAGTCCTATACTAGGACTTACCTAGTGGCATTGAGGGAAGCGAGGCGTAGCTACGCCTCCTCCCTCATTGCATCGGCAGATAACCGCCCGGCCGCCCTGTTTCGGGTGACTCGCTCCCTCCTTCATCAGGGGGAGCGGGATGACCCGTTGCAGGGACGGGCTGAGGAGTTTAACGGTTATCTATACGATAAAATCGTTCAGCTTCGGGATGGTCTGGACCAAGATTGCGGTGATGCGGGTGAGACGCTCGAGGGTGGTCTTGGCGACATTATTTGGGATGAGTTTGACCCTGTGGCTCCCGAGGACATGGACAGGTTGCTGGGTAGGTTGAATACCACCACGTGTTTACTGGACCCGTGCCCCTCCTGGCTGGTGCTGGCCACTCGGGAGGTGACGAGGCTGGCTCCAGGCGATTACGATCGCTTCTTTGGTGGAGGTGTCTTCCGGCCGCCTTGAAAGAGGCGGTGGTGAGGCCCTCCTTAAGAAGCCTTCCTGGACCCGGCTGTTTTAGGTAATTATCGTCCGGTCTCCAACCTTCGCTTTGCGGCGAAGGTTGTAGAGAGTATGGTGGCATATCAGCTTCCCTTGCACCTGGATGAAACTGTCTATCTAGACCCGTTCCAGTCCGGTTTCCGACCCGGTTACAGCACGGAGACGGCTTTGGTCGCGTTGGTAGATGATCTCTGGAGGGCCAGGGATAGGGGTTGTTCCTCTGCCCTGGTCCTATTAGACCTCTCAGCGGCTTCGATACCATCGACCATGGTATCCTGCTGCGCCGGTTGGGGGATTGGGAGTGGAGGCACCGTTTACGGTGGTTCTCCTCCTATCTCTCCGACCGGTCGCAGTCGGTGTTGACAGGGGGGCAGAGGTCGTCCCCGAGGCGCCTCACTTGTGGGGGGCCGCAGGGTCGATTCTCTCGCCTTCTGTTTAACATCTACATGAAACCGCTGGGTGAGATCATCAGTGGTTTCGGTGTGAAGTATCAGCTGTATGCGGATGATACTCAGCTGTACTTTTCTACACCGAACCACCCCAACGAAGCTATCGAAGTGCTGTCCCGGTGTCTGGAGGCCGTATGGGTCTGGATGGGGAGAAACAGGCTCAAGCTCAATCCCGCCAAGACAGAGTGGCTGTGGATGCCGGCATCCCGGTACAGTCAGCTAAATCCGCGGCTGGACATCGGTGGCGAGTCATTGGCCCCGATGGAGAGGGTCCGCAACTTAGGCGTCCTCCTGGATGAACGGCTGTCTCTAGAAGAGCATTTGACGGCCGTTTCCAGGAGAGCGTTCTACCAGGTTCGCCTGGTACGCCAGTTGCGCCCCTTTCTGGACCGGGATGCCCTATCCACGGTTACTCACGCACTCGTGACGTCTCGCCTGGATTACTGCAATGCTCTCTACATGGGGCTCCCTTGAGGGGCATCCGAGGCTACAGTTAGTCCAGAATGCAGCTGCGCTGGTGATAGATGGAGCCCTCGTGGCTCCCATATGACACCTATCCTGCGCAGACTGCACTGGCTTCCTGTGGCCTTCCGGTGCGCTTCAAGGTTTTGGTGACCACCTTTAAAGCGCCCATGGCATTGGGCCGGGCTATTTACGGGACCGCCTACTGCGACCGAATACCTCCCACCGTCCGTGCGCTCTCACAGAGAGGGTCTCCTCAGGGTGCCGTCAGCGAGGCAATGTTGCCTGGCGACGCCCAGGGAAGGGCCTTCTGTGGGGCTCCCACCCTATGGAACGATCTACCCCGGACTTCGTCAGCTGGACCTCGGACCTTCCCATGGGCTTAAAACATACTTATTTAATTGTGCAGGACTGAGCTAGATTTTAAATTTTGGGTTTTAAATTGGGTTTTATTTCTCTTTTTAATTGGACGGGCTTTAGAATAAGTTTTTTAAATGTTTTATATTGTATTTATATTCTATTTATCTGTTTTTAGTGCCTGTAAACCGCCCTGAGTCCCTTGGGAGATAGGGCGGTATATAAATATGATTAAATAAATAAATAAATAAAATGTCTTTTCAAGCTTTCATATTATGCGTTTCAATTATTTTGCACACAGTCAAAATCAGAGTTCCTATTTTTAAACCAACAGCTATTATATGGCAGATTTATCACCAAAAAACTTCATAGTTTTATTATAAGCTACTGAGCTGGATTGCAGCAATAAAATTAAATGCCATTTATTAACAATTAACATTAATAATCTTCCTTTATACTGCATTTCCCTGAAAATAAGACTCGGTGTTCTGACCTGGTTCCCAAACACGACAAGCACATGGTTCTTTTTTTTTGTACTGTTTTTATTTTATTTTTTTTAACATCCAGAAATTCCTATTTCAATTGAACAGTGTGTTGTCTGGGTACAAATCATATTAGGAAATAATAAGGTATGTACAACAACATTCCTTGCATTAATATAAATTATATTAATAAAAATGCATTACTCGGAACATCATATATTTTAAGAAGGTACCTAGAATGCTGACAGCAACCCGTATCAACCATTAGCACAAGTCAATGGTATTTGTGACACATTTTTAAATGTTCAGTTGACTGAGTTTCATGTTTAATGAATAAAATAATAATAATATTTGTTTAACCAAGTTAACATATCTTCCTTATATCACTGATCCTTCCATATATTTCCCTGTTTCTAGCTCCCGTTTTTGTCAGCTAGCCATTGATAAAATAAATTCCGTCAAAAAATATTCAGTTTCTTTCTTTTCCTTAATTGTATGTGTTAAGCTTATCGATTTCTGCACATTCTACTATTTTTCTAATTACATCATCTGTTGGGATCTCTTCACTTTTCCATTGTTATGCAAATACTATTCTTGCTGCAGTCAATACATGTAAAATCAGATATATATTCTCTCTTATACTTGTCTAGTAAAATGCCTAACAAAAATGTCTCTGCTTAAAAAACCATATATCATTTTATCATTTTTCCAGCCATGTATGTATTTTGTCCAATTTGTTTTGCTTTTTGACATGTCTATCACATATGCTAGTATGAACCAGGTGTCTGATGGTATTTTGAACAGTTTGCAGATTTATCCTTAAACATCTTTGCTAACCTTGAGGGCAGAAAATGCCATCTATAAAACATTTTATAAAGATTTTCTTTGTATACAGTAAACATTGTTCATTTATAATTTCTATCCCATAATTTCTGCCATTTATCTAACTCGAATAGCCAAAGTTTTTAGCCCATACTGTCATTGTCTCTTTTACTTGTTCATCTTCCATCTTAATACTAAACAAATAGCTATATATATTTTTATGAATTTTTCATCTGTCCCTGTTAATTCTTCATACATTTTAATATCCTTCTCATATCTAGATTGTATCTGCACATATGACAACCAAATTATCTCAATCCCTTGCTCACTCAGTTCCTGTTTAGTTTTAAGTTCCCCCTTTTCATTTAAAATATCTTTGTAACATTCTCTATATCAATAACATTTGGGTAAATCAATGCCTCCATTGTGGAGAGCCAGACCCATATTTTTTAAAAATATTGTTCTTTAATTTTCTCCCATTCCCCACATTCATGTTCCCCACGGTCTGGAAACCCTAAATCACGCTTCATTTTCAGATCTGAGCTTTCCCTGAGAAGTTACAGCAAGCTATAAATCTGAAATGACAGAAGGTCTCAATTGAGCCAGAAAACCTAACTTTTCACACACAGCTCAGATTTGCAAGAGAAACACAGATTCATTAATAATTATTATAATTATAATTAATTATTATTAATTATATAGTAATTAATATTAATTATATAATTATAAATAATTATAATTGTGAAATAATTATTTCATAATTATAATTATAATTATAATTATAATCATAAATAATTATAAATTAATATAATTATATGATATTAATTATATAATTATAATTAATCATTAATTATATAATTATAATTATATAATTATTATAATTAATATTAATTATTATATAATTAATTAATAATTAATGAATTAATTAATTAATAATAATTATAGTTATAATTATTAATTATTATTAATTATATAATAATTAATATTAATTATATAATTATAAATAATTATAATTATGAAATAATTATGAAATTATGAAATAATTTAAACTCATTTCTGTTAGATAGAGCGAGCAGAATGAACAGAACACTGGACTTTAAAAAATAAATATTCTCCTATTACATCTGAAGTGAATTACATTTGAATGAAAGCCTCTTTTCTAGCAAACGACTTTCTGATTTAATGAAACTTTCAACTTCTGTTTGGCTTTCAACTTCGCTTTGTAACATTCTCTATATCAATAACCTTTGGGTAAATCAGGGGCGTGGCCATGACCGTTGTGGGGTGAGGACCTTTCCTTCACTTCACAGGGCTTATTAATGAAAATTTATGAAGATTTACGTGTTTGGAATGCACTGTTATGGACTAAAGTTAATAAATCGTGGAGTGAAAGTGTTAACAGCCCAGTAGACTGAATTTAAAACCGGTAGGTCATCCGAAACTGTTTGAATTATGGAGTTTTTACAGCGTGGGGGTGACGAGCCGGTCGGCAGGCACGAATGAGTTTGGAATAAATTGCTGACTTTTGCTTTTGCTTTTACAAACATCGTGTTCTGTGTTTTACTGCTGAGGCCAAGGTGTGAATATTAAAGACTGAATTTGCTAATGAGAAGAGTTTAATTGAAGATTAAATTGATCTTTCGTGTGGGAAAACTTGACCGGAGCAGCAGGATTTTACTGGGCGTTGCCTTCCAACGGACTTGAATTATTTTTTTTAAGAGGAAATTAACAGCTTGTTTATGCACTTTTATGATCACAGATAACAAAAGGAAAGAATTTTTCTCCGAAGTCTAAGTTGGAACGAGGCAGTAATTTTTTTTTTCTCCTTTGCTGACGAGGAGAAAAAATGGCGCTGATTATTGTTTGAAAGCTGTGAAGTTATCTGTGTTCTCTGTGGAGTGACTATGAATTACAAGCTGTTGAGAAATAAATTTTCGAGTGCAAAATAAGCCGCTTCAGCTACAATTAAAAAATTGCTGTCCCTTGATCTTCATTAAGACCCTCTGCAAAAGTGGTTTGAAATACTAGTTTGAAAACTTTTTAAAATGACTCAACAACCTTCAGAAATGCAGCAAGTTGCTGCAGCTTTAAACAAAATTGGGGAAAAAATAGCAGGATTATCGGAGCGTATGAATAATTTGACATTGGAAATGAAAAAAATGAAACAAGAAATGAATGAAAATTTTGCAAAGCAAACAGTGGAAATGACAATTATTAAAGATGAACTTGAGCAGATTCATGTACATGATGCAAAAGTGGATCGGCAAATTGGTGAGATATTTTACAAAAATGAGCAGCAAGACAAGAGAATTTGTCTCCTGGAAGAAGAAATGAGGAAACACAATTTGGTTATTTGAGGAATTCAAGAAGAAAAGGTAGATAATTTGAAACAGCGGGTTTTAAAATGGATTAATGATCTTGACACGCAAATTACGCTTACAATAACAGATCTGACAAGTGTTTTTAGAATTGGATATAGAAGGCAAAATGGTTCCAACAGGAATGTGCTTGTCAGGTTTGCAAATCTTAGTGATAAGCTGGAAGTTATGGCTAAGGTGAGAGAGATGGGAGATGCTTTGAAGTTTGAAGGGAAGACTATTCAAGTCTTCCCGGATATATCAAGAGAAGAAAGGGCATGGAGATTTTTTTTAAAACCAATTACAAAGGTTTTGAGAGATAACGGAATTAAATATAATTGGAGGCCACCACAACAATTGAAATTTTTTTATAAAGGAAGGATGCGCACAATTACCCCGGACACAGATGCAATACTATATTTACAGGAGCTTGGACTGATCAAGGAGGAGGATTTAATGGAGATAAAAGATCAAATGATTAAGATGGGTGGAATACATGTGGAAACATCAACTCCAGAAGAAGAAAAGGGGGCTATTGGGGGGCAAGATCCTAAAGGGTTAAAGAGGAAAGAAATCTCACCTGTGTTGGTCGAACAGAAGAAAAGTCGTGAGGATACAAGGAGAAGAAGCAGATAAGAGTCTTGGAAAATACGAAGCTGAATGCGGGAGAGAGCTACCACTTTCTTTTTTCTTGAGTGATGAATTTAAATAGACAGCCCGAAAGAAGTGACCCAGACATTGGCACGTCCCCTCTCCCCCATTCTCTTTATAGAGGCGAAACGGATGAGGATGTGGGGGAAGAAGATTGTTTGTTTTTTATTGTTTGTTTTGTCTTTTGTCTTTTTTTGGTTTTTTTTTTTGGTTTTTTTTATGTTAAATGTCTGTTATATGGGAGTTCAATGTTGGGTTTTGGGCACAGAAAGGAAGAGGCGGGGATAGGATTGAAAAATTTACAGTTTAAATGGGAGTCATAAAAATAATGTCATGGAATGTGAAGGGTACAGGGAATCAGATTAAAAGAAGAAGATTGGAATTTAAGATTAAAAGAGATTTACCAGATATTTTATTTTTACAAGAAACCCATCAGAAATCTGAAGATTCAAACAGAATGTATATAAAAGGTATGCAAATATATGAAAAAGCATTTGGAACTTCAAAAGCCAGAGGAGTTGCAACATTGATATCAGATAGGGTGTATTTTGAAAAACATCAGGTAATTTTGGATGAGGATGGAAGATATATAATAATTGTGGGAAATCTTAATGAGGAAAAAGTGACACTTGTTAATTTATATTTACCGAATGAGAAACAAAGAGAATTTCTTGAAAAAATAACAAAAATTTTGGAGAATGAAAGTGTAGGGAAAGTAATTGTGGCTGGGGATTTTAACTTAATCAGAGATAAGATAGATAGTACTAACCCCACTCGTTGTGGAGGAGCAAATAAAATGGGGATTTTAAATAAGTGGATGCTCCGAAACGGTGTAGTGGATGTGTGGAGAGAGGTTAAAGGAACTGAAAGAGTATACACTTTTTTCTCTAAGATATATAATAATCCAGAATTGATTATATTTTTCTCTCTAAAGATTTGCTGAACAATGTGGATAAGGTAGATGTGGGAATTTTTAAAGATTCTGATCATGCAGAAGTTATGGTGGATTTAGATTTTAATTTTGAGAAAAAAAGAAGTTATTGGAGATATGAGGAGAAACTGTATAAAAATGAAAAGGATAAAAAATGGATACTTAAAAAATTGGAGGAAAGTTGGAGACTAAATGATAATGGGGAGGTTAAATTTGAAATTGTTTGGGATGCGATGAAAGCGGTGTTTAGAGGGGAGAGTATTAAATTATCAAGTAGGAAATATAAAAATTATAAAATTAAAATGGAAAGAGATAAAAACCAGATTAAAGAATTGGAAAATCAATTTTTATTTATTTTTATTTTATTTATTTATTTTTCATATTTATATACCGCCCTATCTCCCTAAGGACTCAGGGCGGTTCACAGGCAGTTAAAATACATATAAATACAGATTAAAATGACAATTAAAAAACTTATTCTATAGCCAAATCATTAAAACCAGTATAAATAGTAAAAACCCCTTAAAACCAGTTACTTTAAAATCTAATCCAGTCCCGCGCAGATGAATAAGTGTGTTTTAAGCTCGCGACGAAAGGAAAAAAAATCCTTGAGGAGCTTAATATGTTAAGAAATAAAATGATAGAAGAGGATACAGAGTTGGTAAAAAGGAATTTGAGATATTTAAATAGGAATTTTTTTGAATTTAGTAACAGAAACTCTGTTATTGGCAAAGATGGCGAAAAATAAAAGAGAGAAGAGAGAAATTGGAGCTTTGATAGATGATAAAGGTATAAGATGTTACAAAAAATTAGAGAAATGTGAAGTGGTTAGAAACTTTTTTCAGAATCTATATTCAAAGAAACCAGTCAATCGGGGAAAATTGCAAAGTTATTTAGAAAAATATGTGGTGAAAATTGATCAAACATATAAAGAATTGGTGGAAGAAGATATAACACAAGATGAGATTAATGGAGTTATACAAAAAATAAAATTAGGGAAAGCTCCAGGTGAGGATGGATTACCTGCTGAGTTTTATAAAGAATTTAAAGAATTAATAATACCAAGATTGCAGAAATTATTTAATGGAATATTACATGGTGGAGAAGTTCCTTCGTCATGGAACAGAACGGTAATATCCCTAATTCCTAAGCCAGATAAAGAATTAGAAAGGATTGAGTCCTACTGGCCCATTTCTTTAATTAATCAGGATGAAAAGATATTTACTGCTATTATAAGTAATAGATTAAGTAGATTTATAGATAGATATATAAGTTACAACCAAGTAGGTTTTGTGAAGGGCAGATATATGAGTGATATTGTTAGAAGAGTATTAAATATTATAGATGTAGCTGAACATAATGGTGATAAAATTGGTATAGTATCATTGGATATTTTTAAAGCTTTTGATTCTGTACAATGGGAAGCTATTAAAGTAATTGTGGAGGCTTTAGGCTTTGGTAACAAGTTTATACATGTTGTTTCAAAATTGTATCAAAAAAGTAGTGCAAGAGTGAAGGTGAATGGAATATTAACTGAAGAGGGTATTATTATTATTATTATTAGAAGCGGGTACGAGACAAGGATGTCCCTTGTCCCCAACATTATTTTTATTAGCTATGGAAATCTTGACAAAAATGATAGAAAAAGATGAAGAATTAGAAGGATATAAGGTATATAAGATAAATTTGTATGCGGATGATACTTTAATTATTTTGAAAAATATAGAGAAAGATCTGAAAAAGATATATAAGCATTTGAAAGAATTTGAGGAAATGACAGGTCTGAAAGTAAATTGGTCAAAATCAGAATTATTAATGGATAGTAATGGTAATGAGCGCGAGAATATGCAAGAGCAATTTGGGATAAGGATTAAAAATACATTGAAATATTTGGGTATAATGCTTTCACTCAAGGTTAAAGAACTGAAAAAACTTAATTATGATGTGGTGATGAATGAAATTGAGAAGAAGATAGATAAATATAAAATGTTAAAGTTGTCTTGGTTTGGTAGAATTGCAATGTGTAAGATGATGTTGCTGCCCAAGTTTAATTTTTTATTCGAGATGCTACCGTTAAATTTGACAGAGAAAGATATTGAAGGATATCAGAAAAAATTGGACAAATTTTGCAATGGTGGGAAAAGACCTAGATTAGTGAAGAAAATGTGGTATCAAAATCAAAAGGAAGGCGGATTAGGAATCCCCAAATTATTTAATTATTATTGTGCATATGGTATCCGGATAGTGGTAAAAATACTTAAAGGTGAAGATAATCATTGGAGAGATTTAGAGTTAAGGGATATAGAGAAATTTGGATCAAGGTAGTTTTTAGATACAGCAAACTCAAAATGTGTAATCAGAAGTTATTGGTTAAAGGGATTAAGTAAAACGTGGAATAAATTTGTTAAAATTTTAATTCCGGATATAATCTTTTTGGGGAAGACAATTGGAAATTGGCCGATTAAAAATAATATAAGACGTACTGAAGTGATTAAAGATGAAAATATAGAAACTATTATAGATTGGTTAAAAGTTTTAGAAAATGAAAGGAGGAACAAAGAAATTATTGAAAAATTAGGGTTAAGCTGGTTTGAAAAAATACAGATAGAAAAATGGACAAAAAAATTAAGGGAAAACTATTCGACAAATAGTGTGAAACTGAATTTGAATATCTAGTATCTTGGATTATGAAAGATGAAATTGGGCTAAAGGGACTCGTTAGCAGGGTTTATAAGATTATAAACTCTGATGAAAAACTACAAAGAGTGATGAGGATAAATTGGGAAAAAGATCTTAATATTGAAATACCAGAGTCAGATTGGAATGTGAATTGGAATAGTAGAATTATGAGGACTTTATCTATAAGGATTAAAGAGCATAATTACAAAGTTGTTTGGAAATGGTATTTGACTCCAGTAAGATTGTCACAAATGGATAAAAAAATTAGTAAAAAATGTTGGAGATGTGATATGGAATTGGGGACTTATGAACATATGTGGTATAAATGTGATAAGGTTAAAAAGTTTTGGCAACAATTGGAGAAAATGATATTTGAAATGATGGGGAAAGTAATAACATTGAGGGTGGAAACTATATTATTGTTGGTAATTAAGGAAATAGAATTAACAAAATATGAAAAAGAATTGATTAGAATTATGATTATAATAGGTAGAATTATAATAGCTAGATATTGGAAACTAGATGTGATTTTTAGAATAGAAGAGTGGAAATTAGCTTTAAATGATAAAATGACATGTGATATTAAAATTAGAAGTGGTGTGTATAAAGAAGATATTTTCTGGAAGATTTGGAAACCATTCGTGGACTATGCGCTTGGAAAATTGGACGCCTCGGTACCTGTACCTCGAGAACGTGGATTTTGGCAATCATGAGGACATATCCAAAGACCCAAATCTTCCTTTTTTTAATGTATAGCACAAGGGTGGAATAAATGTATTTTCTTTTCTGTTTGTAATGTTAGAAAAAAGCAATAAAAAAATTAATTAAAAAAAAAATCCTTAAAAAAAAATTTGGGTAAATCAATGCCTCCATTGTGGAGAGCCAAACCCGTATTTTTAAAAAATATTGTTCTTTAATTTTCTCCCATTCCCCACATTCATGTTCCCCACGGTCTGGAAACCCCACATCACGCTTGATTTTCAGATCTGAGCTTTCCCTGAGAAGTTTCAGCAAGCTATAAATCTGAAATGGCGAAGGTCTCAATTTAGCCAGAAAAACTCACTTTTCTCAGAGAGCTAAGATTTGCAAGGGAAACACAGATTCATGTTCCCCACGATCTGGAAACCCTAAGTCACGCTTCATTTTCAGATCTGAGCTTTCCCTGAGAAGTTTATTTATGTAAAAAATAAAAAACGTTAATTAAAAAAAGAGAAAGAGTATGTTTGAATGTCAATCTTTCTAGCTAGCCAATAAGCCTTGCTCAATGTCATTCATCTTGGTTTCTTATTAAAAGCTTCTGCTTCGTGATTCAATTATTTCTTCAATGTGCTGATCCTGGCTGGAAGAACTCCAACAGGGGAGCATTTCCTCCCAACAGCAGTGTAAAAAGCTTAAAACAACTCTTCCCCTTTAAGGATGTCAAAAAAAACCAAACAAACAAAAAACCCAGAGAAGGGGCCGGTTTAGCTCACGCTGGTAAAGCCTGTTATTAAGAACACAGTAGCCTGCAATTACTGCAGGTTCGAGCCCGGCCCAAGGTTGACTCAGCCTTCCATCCTTTATAAGGTAGGTAAAATGAGGACCCAGATTGTTGGGGGGGCAATAAGTTGACTTTGTAAAAATATACAAATAGAATGAGACTATTGCCTTATACATTGTAAGCCGCCCTGAGTCTTCGGAGAAGGGCGGGGTATAAATGTAAACAAAAAAAAAAAAAAAGCTTCGGAACTGTATGCGACAGTAAAGATGTAATAAGGGTTAGCGGAGGGGCAGTTTCTGTAACCGGGGCAACAAAAATTATAATGTTGCAATTCTTTACAGGATTAACCCTGTAAAGTGGGAAAAAAACAAAATATTTCTTCTAACAACTGGTTGTCTGAACTGATTAACTACTGCTTAACTACTATCTATACGATAAAATCGCTCAGCTTCGGGATAGTTTGGACCGAGATTGTGATGATCCGGATGAGATGACTGAGACACGTCTTGTTGATGTTATTTGGGATGAGTTTGATTCTGTGGCTCCCGAGGACATGGACAGGCTGCTGGGGAGGTTACATGCCACTACATGTTTACTTGACCCGTGTCCCTCCTGGCTGGTGCTGGCCACTCAGGAGGTGACACGAGGTGACAAGAGGCTGGCTCTGGGGAATTATAAATGATTCTTTGTTGGAGGGGATCTTTCCCGCCGCCTTGAAAGAGGCGGTGGTGAGACCCCTCCTTAAGAAGCCTTCCCTGGACCCAGCTATTTTGGGTAATTACCGTCCAGTCTCCAACCTTCGCTTTGTGGCAAAGGTTGTAGAGAGTGTGGTGGCATGGCAGCTTCCCCAGTACCTGGATGAAGCCGTCTATCTGGACCCGTTCCAGTCCGGCTTCCGGTCCGGGTATAGCACGGAGACAGCTTTGGTCGCGTTGGTGGATGACCTCTGGAGGGCCAGGGATAGGGGTTGTTCCTCTGCCCTGGTCCTGTTTGATCTTTCATCCCGCTTTTGATACTGTTCTCTCACCGCAGCCGGGGTCTGCTTATCTGCTTCTGAACGCTGAAGAATGTCCTCCCGGCCCCAGCCCTGGCTCCATGCCCAGACAGGCTGAGGAGGGGGCATCTCCCGGCCCCAGCCCTGCCTCCATGCCCAAGCAGGCTGCAGAGGAGGGAGCACCCCCCGGCCCCAGCCCTGGCTCCATGCCCAGGCAAACGGAGCAGCTAGACCCCTCCCCCTCCTCCACAGCATGTGAGCCTGAGGAAAGTTTATTTCCAACAGCTGCTGATTGGAGTGACCTTCGCATCAGAAGACTGGATAGGCGGAGGCAACAGAAGGAAGGGGGGGCAGGCCTGGATAAGTGCTGAGTCATGGAGCCACACCCCATGGCCTATATAAAGGATCTGCTTTCTGGCAGTCTCTGAGTCAGGCAAAGTCGAACTTATCTTGCTGAAGTCACTTTTTGGTCTCCTGCTGCTCTGAGGACTTTGCTAGGACTTTGGGCAGAGCTGCAGAGGCAAGCCTGATTCGGATTTTCCTGACCCGGCCGTCAGGGACAGCCCCTTGCTGGCGGACTACCAGGGGTTCTGGAGGCAAGTGCGCCTAATGTATGAAGACCCCGTGCGGGCCCAGACGGCTGCCTGGCGCCTTGGAGAGATCCAACAAGGGCACCGCCCCCTCCGGGAGTACATCGCGGAATTCTGGTTGCTGTGCCATGATTCGGACTGGAACGACACGGCACTAGCGGATGCGTTCAAGAGGGGCCTTTCGGAAGAGCTCCAGGACGAGCTGGCTCGGGTGGAGGCGCCGCGGACCCTCGTTGACCTGGTGCCCCTCTGCCTGCGCCTCGACACCTGTCTCCAGCAACGCCCGTCCCGTCGCCGCCAGCAACCGTCAAAGACCGTCGCCCTCCCTCGACCTGTGCTGACCCCGTCCCGGGCCGCCCCGCGCTTCGTGGCCGCCGCCGAGGAGCCCATGGAGTTAGGAGCGGCCAGGCCTCGCCTGATGGCCCAGGAGCGGAGCCGGAGGCGCCAAGGGGGGCTGTGCTTGTACTGTGGGGAGCCCGGCCATTTCGCCGCCGCATGCCCCAGGAAGCGCAGCGGAGCACGTACGCCCGTCCCCGAATCCCGGCCTGGCCAGTCGGGAAACAGGGCAGGCCCGGCCCAGGGGAAACCCTAGGCCGGGCACGGACCAAGCCCCCGCCAGATATGGCCGACGTGGACCCCGGGCCCCCTTGGCACCTGATTTTGGACACCTGGTGTGGGTGGATGACCGGCCGGAAGGGATCCCGGTGCACGCGCTGGTGGATTCGGGGGCCACCACGAACTTTATGGACCGGGCCTTCGTGGACCATTTTGGTGTCCCCTTGGTTCCGGTAGACCCTCCGATGAGCATCGAGACCATCGACGGGAGGGAGCTGGTGGCCGGACCCATTAACTTCGCCACGCAGCCCTTGCGCCTCACTTACGGGCCCGGGTGCGAGAGGCACAGCGCCAAGATGCCTGGTCTCAGCAGCTGCGAGCGGAGGCGGGCCCCACGTCTCTGTGGACATTGGAAGATGACGTACTCAAGTTCCGGGGGTGGTTGTATGTTCCCACGGGACCGTTCCGGTCCCTTGTCCTGGCCCAGTGCCACGACAACCCTGCCGCGGGCCATTTCGGGTTTTTCAAAACTCTCAACCTGGTGACGTGGACCTTCTGGTGGCCCCGGGTGCGGCATGATGTCCATGCCTACGTGACGTCCTGCGTGCCGTGCCGGCAAGCCAAGGCCGCCACGGGGCCCCTCCCGGTCTCCTCCAGCCCTTGCCGACTCCTGACAGACCCTGGGGGGCGATTTCCATGGACTTCCTGACGGACCTGCCACCGTCCTCGGGGTTCACCACGGTGCTGGTGATGGTGGACATGATCACCAAGATGGCACACTTCATCCCGTGCCGCAGGCTGCCCACCGCCACCAAGACGGCCCTTCTCTTCTTGCAGCACGTCTTCCGCCTCCATGGTCTGCCGGACAGGGTGGTGTCGGACCGTGGGGTGCAGTTCACGACTCACTTTTGGAAGAGCCTGATGGCCGCATTGGAGGTGCAGGTGTGCCTGTCGTCGGCACACCATCCGGAGACCGACGGCGGGATGGAGAAGGTCATCGGCGTCCTGGAGCAGTACCTCCGATGCTTAGTGAACCAACAGCAGGACAACTGGGCCGATTACCTGTCCCTGGCGGAGTTCGCATTCAACAACTCCCAACACACCTCCACCCAGACCACCCCGTTCCTGGCCAACTTGGGGTACCATCCACGGCTCTTACCTCTGGCGCCCCCGGACTCCCCGGTTCCCGAGACACAGTCCTTTCTCTCCGAGTTGCACGTGGTCCAGCAGATGGTGCGTCGGCAGCTGAATCGGGCGAAGGAGGACTACAAGCGGGTCGCCTATCGTTCCCGATGGGCAATACCCCCGCTGGTGGTCGGAGACCGCGTGTGGCTCTCCACAAAGCATCTCCCATCCGACCGGCCGGCGAAGAAACTGGACCACCGGTTCATCAGTCCGTTCCCCGTCGAGGCGGTCATCAATCCGGTGGCTACCGGCTGACCCTGCCGCGTTCCATGCGGATCCATCCCGTCTTCCACCGGTCCTTGCTGGTCCCTGAGGCCCCGCCGTGTCCCCTCCAGCGCCCGGCGCCGCCCGGCGCTGTCGACAAGGATGGGGCGGAGGAGTACGAGGTGCACAGCATACGCGACTCCCGCTGGCTGAAGGGGCGCTTCCAATACCTGGTTGCGTGGCAGAGGTACGGGACCGAGTTCACCTGGGTTGACTGCTTATCTGCTTCCGAACGCTGAAGAATGTCCTCCTGGCCCCAGCCCTGGCTCCATGCCCAGACAGGCTGAGGAGGGGGCATCTCCCGGCCCCAGCCCTGGCTCCATGCCCAGGCAAACGGAGCAGCTAGACCCCTCCCCTCCTCCACAGCATGTGAGCCTGAGGAAAGTTTATTTCCAACAGCTGCTGATTGGAGTGACCCTCGCATCAGAAGACTGGATAGGCGGAGGCAACAGAAGGAAGGGAGGGGCAGGCCTTAATGAGTGCTGAGTCATGGGCCACCCCATGGCCTATATAAAGGATCTGCTTTCTGG